>NC_133649.1:134493751-134763829 GCF_009905375.1 Apium graveolens | reverse complement strand
TCAGGCTTCATCACAGAAGGACTCGATTCCTTGAACTTTGTGATTTAAGCATGGACATCTCTAGATGTTTTCCATGCCTTAATCACCTCCTGTTCACGCTCGAGCTGCTTCTTCAAAATTTCTTGTTTCTTCAAGGACTCAGTTAATTCCTCCTTGGCAATCTTACACTCAATTCTTAATTTTTCAAAATCAATGAACTGAGACTCTAGCGCATTATTTCTTTCACTCAAAAACAAATTGTTTTCTTTGATTTTAGCATTTTTTTTAGTAAGAGACTTAAGTGTAACACGCAAATGATATAACTCTGTGGACATGTCATTTATAGCATCATTACACTCAGCTTTAGATAAATGTGCAAGGTTTGTAGTAATTACCTGATTACTTGAAGACTTGTTTCTGTTTCATCAGACTTGGCCATTAGGGCTAGATTGACATAGCTGACATCCTCATCTTCATCCAGACCATCTGTTGCCCAGTCATTTTCTTGTGTAATGAAAGCCCTTTCCTTTTGTTTGAGCAGCTCAAAGTATTTTTGCTTATAATCCACAAACTTTTTCTTTCTGGAATCTGTCTTTCTACACTCATTGGCAAAGTGCCCTGCCAAGACACATTTGAAACATTTGAATTTTGATTTATCCACCATGTTTCTACTTGGCTTGGCTGCTCCAAAGTTCTTTTTGAACTTGAGCTTTGCAAATCTTCTGGAAAGAAATGCTAAATGTTCATCAATGTCTTCCATGTCATCTTGGCTCAAAGAATCTTCACTTTCTACTACAAGCCCTTGCCCTTGCTTTCACAGACCCTTGAAGTTGACTCAAAAGCTTCTATCTTCATCTCTTTCTCCTTCTCTAACTCAACAACCAGTGCAATGGACCCTCCTTTCTTCTTTCCTCTCCATCCTCTCATCTTGCTCTATTTCAAGCTCATATGTTTCAGGATGCCATACAGTCTCTCCAAAGTAAGCTCCTTATAATCTTGTGAGTTTCTCAATGAGACTGTCATTGGTTTCCATTCCTTTGGAAGAGATCTAAGGAATTTCAGATTGATGTCTTTTGTCTGATAGACCCTTCCATGCAACTTTACAGCATTTAGCAGTTTTTGAAACCTACTAAAAATGTCAGTGAGTGACTCACTTTCTTCATTATGAAAATGCTCATATTGCTGAATCAGTAGCTGCATCTTGTTTCTCTAACTTGCTCAGTGCCATCACAGATGATCTGTATTGTATCCCAAACATCCTTGGCGGTTTTACAGTTGATAATGTTGTCAAACATATCACCATCAACTCCATTAAACAGGATATTCATGGCCTTTTTATCCTTCCTGACTTGTTCAATATCAAGATCAGACCATTCACGCCTTGGCTTGGGGACAGATGGCTCATTTCCAGTTGCAGCTCTCATTGGTACATGAGGGCCTCTTTCTATGCAGTCCACATAGGCCTCATCTTGAGAAAGTAAATGAAGATGCATCTTTACCTTCCAATGATGGTAATTATCTTTATCCAGAAAAGGAATCTTGACTCCAACATCCTTCTTGTCCATCTTGCTGTATTGTTTTGATCTTTAAACTCTTTGTTCTTCAAGAGCTTGAGCTGATACCAATTGTTAGTCCCTTAACAATGTAACAAGAATTATAGAAGGGGGGTTGAATGGAATTCTTGAAACTTTTTCTTGAATAAAAATTGTTCTTACTCAATTATATATATCAGTGTGAATTGATTAGAGAATACAGAATAGTTACTTGAAATGAATCAAAACATAAGTAATTAAAAACAAGAGTCTTTAAAAACTTTCTGGTGGATTTGAATGATTCCACCAGAGATATATATATATCGAGAGAACTCTGTGTGCAAAAAGCTCACAGCTGCTTACAAAATGATAACAACTAAGAATGAGAGAAATGCTAAGAATGCAGCTTACAAATGTTTCTCTCTTTGTTGCTTAGTTCCTTAGTTACTATTCTATTTACTGCTTCTTGGTTTATATATCACCAAGATTACAAAGCAATAAGATAAGATAATAAAACAAAAACTATCGAGTCTATTACAATGCTACTTTATTACTCTATTCCAGCATCTTTGATTATCTTCATAATAGCATGGAAATGGCAATGTTTCTTTGTTCTCGAAAACCCAGTTGAATAGGCTACCACATTCTACTTGCATACACTCGACGCATGTGACTGTGTTGTCACTGTCAACAGATATTTGAATTCTTTATCCGTCGAGTTGTTGATCATCCGTCAAGTTAATGATCATCCTTTGGGTTGTTGATCATCCGTCGAATTCATTGTTGTTTATCCGTCGGGTAGCAATCAGGCACTAGACTTCATTTCATCTATGCAGAATTACAAGACATCATCTATGTACAATTAATCAACATATTCTGCATATCTAGTTAAAGTCAACATGACTTAAGTACTACTACAGATTCTAAATAATGTGTATACAGAAACATGCTACAGACTTATTGTTACATAAGCTACTCACTCGATGGATAATAAATCATCATCCGTCGGGACTATATTGAGTCATCCGTCGGAACTATAATCCTTATCCGTCGAGTGCTACAAAATTCACTAAGTAAAATCTACCAAGGTGTTTTGTTAATGAAATCATCAAGTTCACAACATATACACAACAACGACAGCTGAAGTTTTCATCGATTAAGAAAGATAATAGACCCAATGAAGGAGATGAGATAAATGGAAGTGAATGGACCTTTGTGTGATCGTTTCTTTAACTTGGTACCTGGTTATAAGAAGGACAACAACCAACTCATATATTAGAGGACAAACACAGCTGTTGTGATTTCAAGCATTTTTCTAAACGGTTTGGGTTCGAAAGATTTTCCCTTAAAAAAAAAATTCTAAACAGCCTGTTTTGGAATAACTAAGTTTTAAACATTGGTTGTAAAATTACTACTTGAGTTTCTTGTGTTAAAAGACTCGGATTACCTGGAAGGATACTGTTTCAGACTTAGTATTGCTAATTCCGAGAACGAAGTAACCCGCGATTAAGAAGAAGTTGATTATTCCAACAAGTAATGTGCAAGTATTTTTTGATAAGCTTAACAACGGAATCAACGTACAGAGTAACTATTCATCCAATTACTGGGACTATCAGAGTTCAAGAAATTCATTGATTTAACGAAGCCAGAGCGTGGACCGAAGCAGATTGGGAAGATTTCCGGACTCTTTTTTAAAGAAGAATATTATAACAAAAGGATCGTATTTTGAATGATTCAGGGTAATTCTAAATTGGAAAAGAAGAAACTCGAGGTTATTTGATAAGAACGCTAGTAGATCAAATTGTTTAAAGTATTATACTGTAGATACGATATTACAGACGCGAGACTTAACAAGTAAGAATTTACCATAGTACTTAGTTTGCGAAGGCATTTCAGCGTACCTTCTAAAGTCGTTATATGACATAACTGGGATATGATTGAACAAGCTTGAAGATGAATACAAGTGACAATGTGGATGGGGACCAATGGTATCATTCTTGTCCTCAATAATACAACGTTTATTCCTTTTTAATTCCTAGAAATATATGAACTTTTTTCTTATAAATTCGTTCTGATGATATCAAAAAGGATGAGGTTGCATTCCTTTCAGTTTAATTGGTTCCCCTCAAGGTTACTCTCTGATTGGGACATACAGTCTTATGGTGAGACGCTTTGTCGGAATGACGAAGAGTCGGTGGGACGCCGCCTAACATGTATGTATATCCTATGGTATGAAAGACTGGCCATCTTAGGTACCAATGTGGTTGTCTCATTCATATTCAAATCATTACTTCTTCTTTCTTTTCAACTCTAAGTTTATTAAAATTGGTGAATCCTTCTAGTTGTTTCGTCGTACAGTCTTCTTTGCAAGGGGTTTTTCAAATAAAGTCAATATATTATGAACCAAGCGGTAAAGTTCCATCTACCTCTCATGCAGTGAAAAGGAAACAAGGGCATATGCGAGGATTGCAAATCACTAGCCCTAGCAAGGGATGCGCTAAGAGTCAAGGGAATCTACTTCAATAAGGAACACGTCTCCGAGAACGAGAATTTATGATTCTCCTGTGAAATATGTTATTTAGAATATGGATGTGATGACGTGAATGATTATTGCAGATACCTTATGCGTTAAAGTATTGAAAAATGTGGGAGCAACTTGATCGTTTATCTCTCAAGGTTTTGTTGATAAGATAAATTACCCTGTTGAATTGATAAGATTATGACTAAAGGACTAGCAAGTTAAGAACGTGCAATTATTAAATAAGTAAGTACCAATGGTAGAATTGTGATTTCTGGCAATAAGTTATGAGGAATTGATATCATTTGAGATAAGAGGATTGGACATTATTTTAAGGAATGGATTAATTATTTAAGCATGATGCCCAGATAGACTATCGTAATGGAAGATAGTTCTGAAGACGTCAAATGAGAATATGAAAAAGTTTAGAGGACGAAGGAAGGTAAAGAACTTGTTAACAATGATTTAAGATTACAGTGACCAAAATGTAGGTGCTATGGCGATTATAAATAAGGGTCAGGAGCAAACAGAACTTGAAGATTTTTAGTCTCAAGATATGTTTTCAGACGAGTTAACAATATTTTCTTCAGATAGAGAAAGTGAATTTATGATTAACTTAGCACCTGAAATGAAGCCAGTGTCCAAAGCCCCGCGTAGAGTGGCGCCAGACAAAATAAAGGAGTTACCAGAGCAATCCCAGGAGATAATTAGAAGAGAGAGCAACTGGACCTAGCGTACCCCCTAAAGTGCACCAGTATGATTTATTAATAAGAAAGATGGAAGTGTGAGATTATGTGTCAACTAGCGGAAGCTCAACAAGTTTATTCTCAAGAGCAATTATCTGTTACCTCGAACCAATGATTTGTTTGATCAAATGAAAGAAGCAAAGTATTTTTACAAGATTGATTTAAAACTGGGTATATTACCCATTGAAGATTGAACCTATGAACATATCCAAGATAATTTTCAGAACTAAGTACTGTTGTTATAAAATTCTAGTAATGTTAGTTGGATGAACTGATATACCCGTGATATTTAAATTGATGAGCAGAATCTTGAAGGAGGATCTGGATAAAATGTATTTGTGTTACTTAAGGTCAAAGGACAACCATGCAAATTATCTAATGATAGCTGGGAAGTCAAAGAAGAAAGAAGTGGTATGAAAAGTTTACCAGGTGAAAACTTTAATAGCAGGGAGTATAATTCTTAGCATAAATAGTCAGTGAGAAGGAGACCAAAGAGAATCCAGCAGAAATTTAAGTTATTTTAAATAAAGAAAGATCAAAATCACCAACAAAAGTAAGAAGTTTTATTATTGGCCGGTTATTATCGGAAATTTGTTCAAAGGTTCTTGAAGATTGTAACACCTTTGATAAATTTTACTAGAAATAGCAAGAAGTTTATATGAAATGGTAAAGTGCGAGGAAAGTTTTGCGGAGTCAAAGGAAAGAATGGTTACAACACCTGTTTTATCATTTTGAAAGAATCAAGGAGAGTTAGTAGGTTGTAGTGATACTTCTCATAAGGGAATAGGATGTGTGTTGATGCAGCACAATAAAGTTATTGCATATGCATCCAGACAACCGTGACCTTATGAACAGAAGTACCCTACTTATAATTGGGAATTAGCATCAACAATAATATTCGCTTTGAAAGGTTGGGAAACATTATATGTATGGAGAAAGATATGAGATATATACGAGGAAGAGCAAATGTAGTGGCAAGCGATAAGCAAAAAGGAGAGAACGAACATGGAGACTGCACCAGAAGGATTATCTATGGAATTTTAGAAGTTAGAATTGGAAGTCAGGGTTCATGATCCAAAAGGAGCAGGAATGGATAGTATGACCTTTCAGTCGAAGTTGTTAAGAGAGGAAAAAGATATCAAAAGAAGATGATGGATCAGGATGCTAACAGTTAGCAAGAGAAGATAATGGATCATGATATTAACAGTTTAATGAGAGGAAATTTATGCACTTAAAAGAATGATTACGGTATCCTCATATTTCTTTGAAGAACTTGGATGCTACAAGTGGCAGAATTAAGGAATGAAATCCTAAAGAGAATTTACAATCCTAAGTATTTAATCCGATCAAGAAATACCAAAATATCCAGAAGTTTAAAGAAGAATATTGATAGCCGAGTACGAAACAATGGATCAGGAGGTGTTAGGCATATTAAATAAGTAAGGCAAGTGTTAGAGGCCTAGTGGATTATTGCAACCATTAGAAATACGGACTGAAATAGCAGTGTATCACTGTGGATTTTATAGTCAGATTACCAAGAACGGAAGCAACCCACGATGTTAATTAAGTTATGGTGAACAAGTTCGCTAAATCAGCTCATTTCTTGCCCATTAATGAAAGATACTCACTAGATAAGTTGGTTCGCATGTATTTGAAGGAAATAATAATTTGTCATGGGGTCCCTGCGTCTATTGTATAAAGTCAGGATCCACGATTCAATTCAGGATTTTGCAAAGGTTTTCCAGAATGATAGGCACCAAGTCAAATATGAGTATAACTTATCATCCGCAGACTGACAGCCAAGAGCGAGAAAATGATCCAAACAATTGAGGACATGTTACGTGTTTATGCCATTGATTTCAAAAGGGAATTAAAGCGAGCATTTGCCTTTGTAGAATTTGCTTACAACAACAACTATCGTGCCAGTACTGGGATGTCGCCATACGAAACTCTTTATGAACGTAAATGTCGATCACTAGTATATTGAGATGAAATTGGCAAACATGAAATATTTGGACTAGAGTTGCTACAACCGATAAAGGAATCTGTCGATGTTATTTAGGAAAGGATAAGAGCCTCGCAGGATTGTGAAAGAAAATGTGTAGATCAAGCTAAAAAGAATTTAAAGAAGAGGAAGATTTAATATTGTTAGTAGTGTTACCCTAAAAAGGGATCATCCAGGATCGGAAGAGAAAAGAAAGATGAGTCCGAGATACGTTGGACCTTTTGAAATTTTGAAATATATCGGTAAAATAGCATACGAATTGGCGTTACCCAGCATGGGTAGCATATTCATAATGTTTCTATGTGACAGGGTTAGAAAAGTACGGTATAGAATTGTAGACATGCGATAGGATGTGAGCCGATATAACTTCAGGCAGAATTGTGCTATGTGGAGAATCCAATAGAGACTGTAGAAAAGAAAGAGAAAGTATTAAGAAAGAAAGTTATAAAGTTAGTAAGATTATTGTGGAAACCAAAGGGTCGAAAGGATAGCCCAAGGTTTAGAAGGTGATATAAGTGAAACACTGCCCTGAGTGATTTGCTTAAGTGATTCTGGGGGCAGAATCCTTTTAAGAGGGGAAGGATGTAATATCCGGGATATAAAATTATTTTGTTAATAAATAAATATTATGTGATTATATGAATTTTTGTGAATTATCTGTGAAGTAGTATTTGTGTTTGGATATGTAAAAATGATATAATTTGAGTTTTAATTTTATATGTCCAAAATAAATTATAAATAATTGTCATATCTTCCGATTTATTTTTATGTTGATTTATGATTTTATAGGAAATATATGGATTTTATAAATTCTTTTTCCGAGTATTTATAAACCATTTTATACAATCGGGAACCAGCCGACGTCATCCGTTTTTACGTTTTTATAACCCGAAACTCTTCCGGAAACTCCTTCCTAACCTAATTGCAATATTCCAAGCATTTTCCATATTTCGACTTTTTCGATCTGGCGTACGGTTTGTCCTGTGCAGGTTCCAGCGCAATATTTTCGATACATTATTCGTTTCGGTAAATCAATAAAACTCGTATTTTCGATAAACGGGATCTTTTATTAAACTATTATAATTATCACCTCGTAATATGTGTAACCAGGCGCTGAGACCAAGCCGCAGTACAAATTGTACAGATTTGGATAATTATCCTAAAAACCGGTACCGTTTTGGATCTGTTTTCACAAATAAACGTTATATTTTATATCCGATATGATCCAACGGGGCACCAATATTCCGTAAATATAAATAGCCAACACATATTGTATTTTGTACAGATAAACATTATTATACAGTAAAAATAGATAATTATCCAGAGATATGAGCCATGTTCTTCGTGTTCTTCACAATCAAACCAAGGGTTTGAAGACGTTATTAGAATCTGATGGAGGCGTATGAATAGTGAAAACGAAGCCCTCGACGAGACGATCGTATCCGTATCAAAATCATTCGAATAAGGGTATTTATTTTTCAATTTCATATTTTTCAGTTTTAATTATTTAGACTTAAATTCGGTTTTTGATTTAGAGGAATTATTTGATGATTTTGTTTGTTGATGATGATTGTAGAGGTTCTAAAGATCAGTTCCGTATATTATTTGCGTGATTTGGTTCAGTGAATAGTAAAAATGAGATTTGGAGTTTTACAAGATTTTTAAATCGATTTCTTGGTTTAATTTAGTGTTGTTGAATGTTTTGGATGGTAGGAACATATTATAGATGATCTCAGCTTCATTTTGGTACTGGATTGGTTGATTTTGGTTAAGTAATCATGGACATCAGAGTTCTAGCCGGAACTGAGCTCGAGGTCGCCGGTTTCCATGGCTTTTCGCCGGAAATCGCGAACCACGGCTCATCTGTAGTAACTGTTGCCACACCTGTATAGCTGGGTTGAATAGTGATAGGTTATGATTAAAATTCTGAAAAAGGGGACGATTTTAGGGGCTGTAAGGTGGTGGCCGGAAAACGGCGACTTCGCCGGTTTTTAGGTTCAACCCCAGATTCCGGTGAAGTTCTACCGGATCCGGTAGGGTTCATATTGACCCGATTTCGACTCGCCACCATGACCCGCTTTTGATCCACTCTCCCCCTAATTCTGTTTCTAAAAAACTGTTTCTGCAAATTTTATTTGAAAATAAATCCAAAAATTCATTATTCATTTTCTAAAATTCATTTTTAATTCCAAAAATCATTATTTTTAATTCTGAAAATTATTTTAATCCAAAAATAAATCTGAATTTTGTAATTAATTAATTTTAGTTAATAATTAATTATTTAATTAGTCAATTAATTTTAATATTAATTGATTAATTAATTTAATTACTTATTAATTGATTTTAATTAATTATTTAATTAGATTTAATTATTTATAAATGATTTAAAAATTCCAAAAAATAGTTTCGAGCTTAAAATATTGTTTTAAATTGTTTCCAAGGCTCGATAATTATTATAAAATTATTTTGAAGCCAGATTTGGCCGACCAAACCCTGTTTATTGCTTTAAAATTGATCCAACGACCCGTTTTGACTCCGAAAAATGTTTTAAAAATCATATTAAATACCCGAAAGACTATTTATGACCCGAGACTTCCTTATAAATGAAATTTCATTAATTGTTTGACATGTTATGTGTTATATGTGACTTGTTTGTTTGATTGTCGGACTATGTGATCAGTGTTTACTTGTTTTTAGCATAACTCTTAATCCGTTAATCAGATTTGGGTGAAACGAAGGGTAGATGAAACCTTATGACGTCCATATGACGGTTAGAATAATGTGAGATGAGTATTGATAGATACTTATGATGCCTAGCAGAGTAGACATGGCATAGAAAAGGGAAGCAGGTGATTAGAAAATGGAATCGATGCGTAGAAAATACAGCAGGTGATCAGTGAATAGAAGCAAAACATAGAAAAGTAGATGAGTGGTTGTTGAATAAAGTCATTAGACAAGTACAAGTGAAGTTGGAATCGATTGTGATAAGGCAAGTACTTCTAAACCTTTTTCTAGATATAATGCAATTATTTCTAAATTTTCTCGTAACATATTGTTAAGTATTCAAAATAGCTCTGTTTTATATTATAAATACTTTGAATCCTTCAGCCTTGAACCCGAGCCACATCATTTGATCTTTGAGCCGTAAGCCTTATTCTTTGTGAACCATTTCTTGTTGATTTACCAGATACTAAACCACACAAATACGATACTACTCCACAAATATATACCCATAATATACCAAACACTGGAACAGAATTGTTTAAACATACAGAAACTTTTATACTCAACCATACCTTGTGACATCAAAGAACTAAAACCTTGTAAAAACATTGTTAATCTAATACCCGATTCTCCTACAGGCTGGAGTCCATTCTTCTATATACATTGACATACCCTCATGATACCCATGAATTTTCACCATGCTTTAATTCAAATGTTTTATTGCTGTTAATTATGATCTTGTTTTATTGAGTTATATTGTTTATCCTATTGAACTACTTTAGAATTGGATAGTTTTCTTTATGTGGACAAGATTCGTGGTCGAATTAGGCCATTGTGTGCCTTGGATCCAGTTAGTAGAGCAGAGCTGTGTGCCTTGCTCGGGGTTAGCGCGTGACTGATCAGCAACCTAACCTTGGTTTTAAAACTTAAAATGAATATCCAGTTCTATTGATTGTTTAACAAGAAACTTGATTCCTCTGAAGCATCTCGTTTGATCATTGATTAACCTCAGTTGTTATTATGACTTGCTGAGCTAGTTAACTCACTCTTGCGAATCTTTTTATGTATTCTACAGTTAAGAAGGACACGGTTGATAGCAAGGTTTCCCAGTTCAATGTACGAGCTAGGATTCCAGTTTGAGTTGGATCAAGCTAGGAGGAGCTTATTGCGGTAGTGAAATAGTAAGATTGTAAGAATAAGTTCATTATCTGTTGTAAGTCAAATACTCAGATTCCTTTCACGAAATGCTGACTCCTAGTGCAACTGGTCTGCTTAACAAACGACTAACTTCGATTCAGGTCTTCGTATTATATCTTTGACTACATTGTTAAGCTTGCAACAACTTCATCGCTTCAAACACTGACTGTCAATAAACAAACATACTTTCACTGGAATCTTTCTGGTACTTTAGAAAACATCTTCATTTCTACTACAATGTTGAATACTTCATTCACTGTTCTTCACTGACGCTTGAACATATAAATGAAATCCTGTCAGTGAGTATAACTTCAAGGCTGCAGTTGTCTTCTTTAACCTCTGTCTTTTACCATGTCTTCAATTCTTCAGATTTCTATGCTTTAAATACTGTCTATCTTTAATAAATGCTGATATACTAAAATCTTATGGTATAACTTATACACTGAATCTTCACCATTTTTAAAACCCTGAATGTCTTTAACCTATATTCTTCACTGAGGTATGAACATATTAATGAACTTCTTTCAGTGACCTCTAAACAGACTTCAAGCTTTCTTCTAATCTTCTAATTCTTTATATTTGCCCTGTCTTTATTTCTTCTGATTTCTTATGTATTCGTAGTATTATTAACCAATCATGTTCTATTGTTGTTCTCGTGTTAAGTTATTACGTAACTGTTCATACAACTATGCAGTGTCACCAACAGGATTTGTCACTATCTTTTCAGGAATTGCTTGAGACCTATCAGGATTTGATGATGACCTATCAGGTTCTGTTGATTCCTGATCTAGAGCAATATCAGCCAATACACTAAGACCATCTGTTTGCTTTGAAATGCTTTTTGCAGCCTTGATCAGTCTTCTTTTCTTAGGCTTAGCAGCTGCAATTGAAATTTGGTCTTCTTCTGCAATAGCACCAATACCCTTCATAGGTCTAGCAGACATCTTGAACACAATTGGACCATCACTATCACTCTCAGTGTCTGATGGCTCATCTTCCAGCTTAACAGAAGCTGTAGTCTTTCTTCGCTTTCTTCCTACATGCTTCTTAGAGTGTGTTAATGAGGAAACATTTTTCTTCCTTACTCCACCTTATTTCTCCAATGATTTAGGTGAATGTGAAATAATCTTTAAACCTGATTGTCTCTGAGACACGTCAGTCTTAGCTATTGTCTTTGATTTTGTAACTGATTCTTTTTGGGAAGAATCAAAGGTGATAAAGTGTTTCGATTTAAGTGAAGAAAAATGAACACTATGTGTTAGGTCACACAACACTGTAGAAGGGGGTTGAATAAAGTGTAGAATACAATCAAATTGATTTCGAACACAAGTAACAGTAAACAGATATATTCAATATAATAAAATCTGTTACAATGGAACTGTTCTCTCTCAGTGATGAACAAATATCACGAGAGTTACTAGGTTACAATGTATGATCTTCTCGATAATGATAACACATATAGTGTAAACCTATGTCTGTGTTTATATAGTACACAGTTACAAGATAACTTCTAATTGATATGGAATATAATTCTGTCTCCTAAAATATATCAATCAGATATCTTATACAAGTCTTCCTATCTTCTAACTCTTTCCATGCATATAATCTTTTGTATTAGTCTCGATCTTCTTTCCTATAAATCAGCTTCCTTCCTTAACTATAAGTCCTCTCGTACTTAAGTTCTGATATCCATCTTTTGATATTTATCTTTTGATAATCTAAGTTCTGATATCCTTAAGTTCTGACTTTCAGTAAGTACTAATTCCAGTAAGTACTGATATTTCCTGTTTGTTAAGATCTGAAAACTAAACATGAAACATATTAGACATGACATCTCAAATATATCTAACAATCTCCCCCAACTTGTAAATTGTGCAAAATATACAAGTTAATAGATTTGATGATGTCAAAAACATTTAAGTTCAAATGCAATGAGAGTTTAATAAGACTATTAACTACAACTTACAGTCCTTGTAGCTTTACCAACTTCACTGGATCAATCTGAATCCATAATGATTCTTAACAAAATCTCTTACCAGCTTGTCTTCAGCTTTCCTCAGAACTTCAACTAACTGTGCTTTGACCTGCATCAGTTCTTCATCATTACTATCACCAATTTGATAAATGGTTGTTCTGAGAGCTTGAATTGATGTTCTTTCAAGTCCATCACCAAGTCTGATAACTCTACGATGTGAAGAGTTTTCATTATAACATAAGCATTTTCCTTTCAGAATAACTTCCACTTTAGCAGAATTCTTCAGCATAGGAATTTCTCTTCCATCACCTTCAGTAATCATTGGTATATACCGATAAGTCTTTGTACCAGAGATTCTGAATAGATCTCTTATATCCTTCAAAATGTATTCTGACCATCTTCTTGTAACATCAGATTTTACTTCCAGAAGATAGTGAATATGTTAAAGTTCTCTAACAAACTTCTTTAGCACATCAGTATCAGCTAGTCTGTAAGTTAATCCATCATAGAGAAATAAAATCAATTTCTCCTTTAGATTATCCTTATCATGAACATCTATCACAATTTGAGCAGACAACACTTTGTCAAGATGCTTTTGTTTGATTTGTTCATATGGTTTGTCTGTCAACATGAAAGGATCTCTTAGAGTAACTTCTACTCCTGTTTGTATCTTCTCTTCATCAGAACCTAATCCAGTTCTATCTCTAGGTTGCTTGGATCTCAACCCAAATGTTGCGAGTTGATTAATCATAAGATTGGATTTTGGTTCAACTGGAGTAGATTTCTTCCATAACAGCTTCTTCTTATCAGCAATTGTCATCTTTTCCAAATTAACTTGATCATAATTTGTTGTTTCTTCTGTAACTTGTTGTTCTTCATTCTGAACAACTTGAGCAGTGTTAGAGGTTTTTTTAGATTCTTCAATTATCTTTATTCCCTTCAGAATTTGAACAGTTTCATCTTCTATCAAATCATCATCATGCATTATAGTTTATAGACTGGAATGGAAGAATTATCTTTTTCTCAATCTTTAAAGGTTTACTAACCTTTTCTTTTCCTTTTGACTTAGGATCAATCTCAGTTTGATCTAGTCTTGGATTTTGAAGTCTCGAAATTTGACTTTTCCCTGATCACAATGCCTTTTTCCTTAGGCCTTGAAGGTTTCTTTGTATCAGAAGCTTTAGACTTAAGATTCGTCTTCTCAGCTGCAAATCTAGCTTCTTTCTCCTTGAGAGTTTCCAAATCCATTCCTGGATTTTGTTTCAGAAATAATCTTCTAGCTAGCTCCTCATCAAGTGTCTGGATTTTAGGATTTTTTTAATAAACAGTAGTCTGCTTCCCTTTTAGCTTCAGAGTTTGTAAAAACTTCTGAGAGTCTTTAGATCCTGACTGAATTAGAATATCAAAACTTGACATCAGACTTTATTTATCAGAACTTGACTTCATACTTTTAGCATTCACAACATCAGAACTTGACTTGTTCTGTGTAAAAGATTTTTGTTGAAATTTTCCTTGACCTTTGTTCTTATAAGAGTTTCACTGGTCATCACCTTTATCATCCTTTTTCTTCAGTATTTGAGTAGGTGAACATTTGGACTTAACTACCTTCTCCCCCTTTTTGGCATCATCAGGAAGTAAGAGAGAAAGAAGAAGTTTAACTGAAGATTGGATATTATCTAATTGAGGTTTCTGAGAAACTTGGTTAGCCAGGACCCCAACAATTCGGGCCTGTTGCTTCTCTTGAATCTTCTCAATGGCTTCAATTTTCTCAAGAGTAGGTTTGATATATCTGTTCTTGTCAAGCTTGATCTATAGATCTAGCTTATCAGCATGTTCCTTTAGTGTATCAACCTTTTCATGAGTAGAAGAATGTAGACCTTGAAGATGTTTGGTAGATATAGCAGTGATCTTGAGTTGTGTCTTTAAATCAGTATTTGTGAGCAACTCATCAGCTTTAGTAATATGCTCTGTCATAATGTTAGAACTTGGAATAAAATCAATGTCATTCCACTTCTTGGTCCACTCCACACCTCTGTGAGTATCCTCCCAAGGAATAGGTGCTTCCTTTTCAACAAATTTCTTCACCAATTCTTCCTTGCCTAGTATAGGAACCAGAGTCTCAGAAGAAACACTGTCTTCATAACTTGAGGAAGACTCATTATGTTTTGACAGCACAACAGTGTGTGAAGCAACTAGAGATTCAGGAACAACTTCATTTAAATTCTGAGTAGCAGAATTTATCTCCAGAGCTGGTGTAGATGGTCTCTCAGCATCTAAGATTGGAGAGTTAACTGTAGATGGCTGAGCTTCTGTAGATGGAGCTTCCAGATAAAGAACATTTGGTATATTCAAATTATGAATATCTATCTCAGAGTTTTCAGTTTATTCTTTAGCATCATTTGTAGCTTTAATAGAAGAGACAGGAGGGGTAACCACTGTATCATTAGCAGTGTCTTTGGCCTGAGCTGGAAGGGCTTCAATAACAATTGGTTCTTGTGAGATCAGAGATTCCTGATCTCCTTCCTCAGCTTCTTCAAGATCTTCTGATGGAGCCTTAGCCAAATACCTCATAGCCTTCATTTTCTTCAATCTCCTTGCCAATGAAGGAGTTGCCTCAGCAGCAACAGAATATACATATTTCTTTTTTTTCAAAGTATCAGAACTTTGAGCTGCTATTTATTTCTGAAAAGTAACATTCTCAGCTTCAACTGTCAAATGTTCTGATACATGAACCCGTGCTTCAACTATTTCTCAAATCATCATAATTTATTATTGACCATAATTTTTATCAAAGCATTCATCAAAGGATAAAATTCAAATAGATGAAGTAAAGATTAACAAATCACAATTAGAACATTTACAGTCACATAATATGAGAGAAACAGAGACTAAATCTTGCAATTAAGGGAAATTTCATTAATATATCAAACAAGTACATTGCATGAAATTTATAGATTACATTCAAACGATTACAAGATAGTCCTAGTATAAGAAGGTTAACATCAACAACCTTAGTCATAGACTAAGAAAACCTATCGATTAGTTCCTCCTGCGGCTGACAAAGAGCACTGCAAGACGGATTATCCGTTCTTGCTGAAGGAGAGCCTCTCTCCTTTCTTCTTCCAATCGATCAAGATGGAGCTGATAGTCCATCGAAAAGAACAAGAGGTCTGTGTTAACCTCTTGTTGAACAGAGTTCCAGATCTCTTCAGGAATGGCAGTGACATGCCACTCCTGTTGCCAGTCATCACAACTCAACTATACATTGAAAGTTTTATAGTTCATGAACAAGTTGAAAAGAGCCATTTTTGTTTATGAAGGATAATGATGAGAATTAAGATAGAGAGTGAGTTTGTGAGAAAATGGAAGATGATATGGCTGACATGAATTGTCGGTTTAAATAGCCATCGGAATACCAAGGGACGCGGGACTATTTAATGATTAAGAGTAGAAATAATGATGCCTCGTCTCCCTAGACCGATGTGTAATAATAACAGTCAGTAAAAAGTTAAAGCAGGAGTTAATGGGCATAAGAAATAAATAATAATTATTGTGCACATGCAGTTTTTCAAGACAGACACGTTTACCACTAACCCTTAATGATTATGATTGTTTTTATCTTACGCAAATATATTCTGATTTAAATATGACTGTTTCAGTTTTTACCACACATAAGTCAAGTAAAGAATAATGCCACGTAAGCATCAGAGATTGTATCAGGATTTAATATCAGAACTTAAACTAATATCAGATTTTAACAGTCATCAGAATATGGCTTCTGTACTCAAAAAGTGAATATCTTTTTCTGTGATTCTTTATACAAATACTGACTTATTTTCTTCAGAGTTTAATCATCAGAACTGCCATCAGAACTTGTCCTCAGAATTTATGCAAATGACACTTAACTGTTTGTCAAAAACAACTTAATCACCACATTAATTTTCATCATTCATATGGAGTGAAAGTGTGTGCATTCAGCAGAATTTCAGATAAATATTAAAGTCTGATAAACTTCAGTACATCTTAGAAATAAAGCATAACTAAGAAAAGTGCTTAAAATCTGTCATCAATCATGAAGTCTACTATAGAACAAATTTATGCAAAAGTCCACATCAACTGTTTGTGCTCATTTTATGCATCTTTTAAAATTCCTTTTTACAGTGGCTTCTCAGTGTAAGTGAGTCACGACTGCTTATCAGAATTTATGCTATTGTCAGAGTATTTATCCAGTAATCAGAGAATGTGAAAAGTCACCAAGAAAATTTATTTTCTTTTCTAATGCATATTACTTAATACCAGCAATGCATTTGGGTCTTCTCTTCCATATATTTACTCTAGATCTCAAAGGAGTACCTGACTTTTCTTTTCTTTTCTTTTCTTTTGATAAGTGAGGCTTATCAGCATTTAGTTAATTCTTAAGATTTACTGACATCAGAATCTGCCAGATAAGAAGCAAGAATCTAGTTTGTGACTTAGTAATAAGATGCACAAAGTAAACTTGACTGCACTCAAAATCAGAATTTGCTTGTGTTAATGAGTTTCCACATAAACAACTAATTCAAACATGGGATTTATAGTATGTTAAAGACTACTAGGTCAGCATCTAGCATAGTTATCCTCATTGGATTGAATAGTCACAGAACATTCAAAACACTATCAGAGTTTAAAGATCCACATCAGATAACAATCAGCATTTAATGAATTTTCAATTTTAGCACAGATTATATGACAAGAAAACAACCTGTAAACACTGATCATAAAGTCTGATGCATGAGAACAAAAACTAAGCAGATTTAGAGAAAGAACCTGAAACCATTCCAAGTTCATTTACCAGTCTTGTAAAAGTAGCTTCACATAGTGGTTTTGTGAAGATATCTACTAGTTGTTGATCTGTTAGAACAAAATGCAATTTCACTGTACCTTCCATCACATGTTCCCTTATGAAATGGTACCTAATGTTGATGTGGTTTATCATTGAGTGATGAACTGGATTACCTGTCATAGCTAAAAGTTATTCCTAAATCCTAATACATGATTGGACTTAGGACATATTCCTCTTGGACAACTTGGTTTTGCCATGGATGGGGAGCTGAGCCAAGACTTGGTCTTGCAATCGCTTCCGAGTTCGTTCTCGCAGTTTGTTGTGAACTTTCACATGAATAAGTTGGATGTCAGCCTGCCTGAACTCCACAACATGTTGAAGACTGCGGAATCGAATTTTTCCCCTAAGAAGAGTTCTGTTCTTCTAATTGGTGAAGGTACCAATCCTAAGAAAAGGAAGAGGAACTCTTCCAAGAAGAAGAAAGTAGGTGAGAAAACGCCGGTTCCACCAAAAGCTGAAGACCCCAAGAGCAAAGTTGTTTGCTTTCACTGTAACAAGGTGGGGCACTGGAAGAGGAACTGCAAGGTTTACCTTGCAGAATTGAAGAAGAAGAAGGGTAGTGAGACTACCGCTTCTGATTCAGGTATGTTCATGATAGAAGTGAATATGTCATTTCTACTTGGGTATTAGATACCGCCTGTGGTTCTCATATCTGCAATTTGTTGCAGGGACCAAGGAAAAGTAGGACTCTTGAGGAAGAGGAGGTGATTCTACTGATGGAAATGGAGCAAGAGTTGCTGCTGAAGATGTAGAATCATATGCCTACGGGCAAGACTATTGTTTGAAATAATTGTTATTTTGTTCCCTCGATTATGAGGAATATTATTCCCATGTTAGACTTGGCTGGATTTTCATTTATTATTGAGAATAATGAATGTTCTATTCTTAGAGATAATATTCTTTATGGACGTGGTGCTTTAAATAATGGTCTGTATATATGTGACATAATTTACTTCAGATTGAACAAACTAATAAAAGAAAAGGGATGATGACAATCTCACTTCGTTGTGGCACTGCAGTCTCCATTTAGTAGACATGGAGAGAGGACTGCAAATTTGCTAGGAATGGTACACACAGATGTATGTGGACCAATGTCTAAGCAAGCCATGGGTGGATTTTCATACTTCATTACTTTCATAGATGATAGATCTGGATTCGGATATGTGTTTGATGAAACACAAGTCTGAGGCCTTTGAAAGGTTCAAAGAATATAAGTATGAAGTGGAGAAACAACCAAACATAGTATTATAACTCTTCGATCAGATCGAGGTGGTGAATACTTTAATGGAGTGTTTCTAGATTATCTCAAAATAAATGGTATAGTCTCCCAGTGGACTCCTCCAGATTGGTATCTGAAAGGAGAAATCAAACTTTGTTAGACATAGTTCGGTCCATGATGAGCTATGCAAATCTTCCAGTATTCCTATGGGGTTATGCATTGGAAACCTCAGCATATTTACTGAATAAGGTGCTTTCCAAAATCTGTTCCTCAAACTTCGTATGAGATATGGAAAGAAAGGAAACCGAGTCTTAAATACGTTAAGATTTGGGGATGTCCAGCTTATGTCAAGTAAGTTGACCCAGATAAGCTGGAATATCGATCCGTAAAATGTAGTTTTGTGGGTTATCCTAAAGAGACTTTAGGGTATTACTTTTACACCGATCATCGGGTGTTTGTCTCCAGACATGCTACCTTCTTGGAAAAGAAGTTTATCCTTGAAGGAAACAGTGGGAGCAAAATTGAACTTGATGAAGTTCAAGAAGCACAAACTACTACGGATCAAGTGGAAACACCTGTTCTGACTGAACAAACTTTTATGGAATAGCCCATTCGTAGGTCAGGAAGAGTGTATCGCCAACCTGAGAGGTAATATGGCCTTGTCATTGAGAATGACAATGAGTTGTCGATCATTGATGATGACGACCCTGTAACCTATAATGAGGCTATGAGTAGTGTTGACTCAGAGAAATGGCATAGTGCCATGAAATCCAGAATGGAATCTATGTATACGGTATACAAAAGATAGATTATAGCAGATGGCCAGGTGGAGACCTTTAAGGCCAGGCTTGTGGTAAAAGGATTCAAAGAAAGACAATGGATTGACTTTGATGAAACCTTTTACCTGTAGCCCTGTTAAAATCAGTTCGGATTTTGCTTGCGAATGCTGCTTACTACGACTATGAGATCTGGAAATTAGCCAGATGGTTTTCTTTCCAAGAGAAATGAAAACCTAGTGTGTAAGCTGTTGCGAACCATATGTGGTTTAAAGCAAGCTTCTCGAAAGATGGAACATTCGTTTTGATGAGACAATCAAAGAGTTTGATTTTATCAAACACGCAGATGAACCATGCGTCTACAAAAGGGTTAGTGGGAGCGCGGTAACATTTCTTATATTGTATTGAATTAGAGTTGACACACATAACAACATAGCAGACCCACTCACAAAGCTACTTTTTGAAAGTCACTTTGATCGTCATAAAGATGAGATGGGTATTAGATACCAGAGTGATTGGCTTTAGTACAAGTGGGAGATTGAAAGGAATATGTCCTAAGTCCAATCATGTATTAGGATTTAGGAATAACTTTTATGTAATCTGTTTTGATTTCATTGATATTAATAAAGACTTGTTTTGTTTTTATTACGGGCTTTATCTATTTATGTGTTTAAATAAGATATACCATAGATTAGAGTAAAGCTTTTTATGGATTATGATGAGATCATAATAGTGAGACCTAAAAAGATGATAACTTTAAACTTAAATAGTTCCTGGTCGTAGAATTACTAACTGGTAATTAATAATCCGCAAAGATCGGTACATACTATGCTTGCTTCATTATGAAGGATGTCTGTTCTCATAGACATTTGTGTGGTGACACTATAGCTAGTATGTAGGTGCTTATTATAGAATAAGTTCACTGAACATGACTCGCCCAGTTGAACAACTGATGGAGTTCACTCACGTGTCAGCAGTTGTTCGCTTAGTGATAGTTGTACAAGTATCCTTAGACTTGAGGTCATCATAGTCATCTTGTGTACACTGAACTATGCTTTGGTTTAGTTCTTAGTCTCCAGGGACAATTATTAGGGCTCTTCTGGGTATAGGAATTTGTACACGAAGATAGTGTATGATCAATAAAGGATCTACCCCTTCCAGTGAAGGAAGCGAATGTTCAAGGCTGATCCACTTATGCTAGTTCAGGAATCTCTGGCCAGAGTGAATGAAATTAGAAAGGAGTTTCTAATTTGCATAGAACTACGCATAGTAAATGGTAAGCAAGTGATTGAATTAGATAGGCTTGACACGAGATCCATGCCTTGTATTTAATCGGAACATTGTAGGGTAGAAGGAGTTTATTGTACGGTAACTATTCACTGACAGGTTTTTGGTATTCTAAGCAGTGAATTCATATTATCCGGATAGTCGCGATATATTGAGAAGCATCACTCACGATGTAGAATAAATGTGATTAATTAATTAATCGTATTTAATAAATTAGAGAATTTATATAAATAATGATAAAATAGTTTTATTATTATTTATTTCTACTACCGGCTTAATATTGAACCTACAGGGTCACACCATAAAAAGAGAATGATTTTATGGTGGAGGAATTAATTAATAATGGCTAATAATTATTTATTTGTGAAATAAATAATTAATTGGAAAATTTAATAATTGATTAAATGAGATTTAATTGATTATAAATTAATTAAGAAAAGTTTTTAATATTATTAATTAAGGATTTAATTTTTGGAAATTAAATCAAGAGAGTGAATTATTTCTAAAGTGTTTAGAAAAAGGATTAATAATTAAAAGGTGTTTTAATTATTAATAAGAATAATAAATGGGATAATAATAATATTATTTATGGGAAAATTTCAGCTGAAAATTTTGCCTATAAATACACTATTATAGACCCTATTTTATTCTAACCCCAGAAACCCAAAAGTTTCAGAAAACCAAATTCTCTCCACCTCCTCCTCCTCCTAAAAGTCGTTTTCTTGGTGGATACCGGTGGAGTGCTTCACACTTGAGGAGCAACTGCTAAGGATCTCTGATCATTGTCTCCGAATTATTTTAAAAGGTTAAATTCGATCCCTCGAATTTTTATTCAGGATTTATATGCTTTTATTTGGATTTTGTATGTGTAAAAGTGTTTTACCATACCCCCGCTGCGTTAAAAATCCAACAATAGCAATAGTACTTTAGTTATCACAGAAAATAGGGATTTTAGAAAATTCTAATCCATAATCCAGTAACTGATTCTTCATCCAAAGAATCTGTGCACAACAGCTTCCTGCAGCAATATATTCTTCTTCTGAAATTAAAATTCCTTCCTGGCTGAAATTTGCCCTTCTTAAAATTTGGAAACTTACCTGGTTGTGACTCGCCCTCATTCCCTTCAAATTTCCTTTTCTTGTTTTCCTTTTCCTTCTGGAACATCTCACCCTCTGTTTCTGCAATCATAGCTTTCTATACCACTCCTGCATAGGTATCCAATTAAAAAATGGCTACCTTCCCTCTGATCCAAGGTTTCAAACCTTGCTGGAATCTTTTAGCCTTCTTCCTGTCAGTATCCACATACGACGGTATATACCTTGACAATTCCTCAAACTTACCCTCATAATCTGTTACCGACATGTTCCCTTGCTTTAATTCTAAAAACTTAAGCCCCATTTGATCTTGGACAAACTGAGGAAAATACTTTTCTAAAAACAATTCCTTAAACCTCTCCCAAATACTAACATCTGTACCTTCCAATGTCTTCACCATCTCCCACCAATAGATGGCTTCATTCTTCAGATAGTAACTTGCAAACTCCACCTTCTGTTATTCCTTTACTTTACTAAGGCAAATGCCTTCTCTATTTCCTTTAACCAAACATTTGCTTCAATCGGCTCTAGGGAACCCTTGAATTCTGGTGGGTTTACTGCCTGAAAAGTTTTGAAAGTTACCTGAGGATTGGTCTGTCTTTGTTGTTGTTGTGCCAGGTGAACTGTTTATTGGGCCAAGATTTGAAAAATCTGGGCTATTGCTGGGTCCATGGGTCCTGGGTTCACATTTGGATTTATATCTTCTTGGTTGTTATTGTTGTTGGTTTCTTCATTCTGGGTGTTGGTGCGGGTATTTCTTCTAGGAGGCATTTTTCTGTAAAGAATCAAACAACTTATTTAGCTTTTAAACCAAATTCTTTGTAGAAAAGAAAAGTTTTATAAAACAAAAATATCTTCTTTTTCAAAACAGTTATAACTAAGTAAATTGCATGCTTCTTTACAGAATATAAACAGTTATGAAAAACAGGGTACATGGTATCACAGGGGTATAATTGGTGCAATAAATAAGGTAAGGTAAAACATGTGCAATAAAGTAAACGACAGTGCTGGAAATGAAAAAGGTACTGATATATATATATATCAAAAGTTTTAGGTAGCACAAGCGTAAAGACGCTTCAGAAGTAAAAGCAAAAGGGTACAACAACCTACTCACTAGTCAGCATAGCTAGTCTATAAATATAACTCAAAAGTCTACTGATACACACTACACACTACTGTACATACTACATAACCATCACAATACTGCTCAGCATCTGCATCTCTGAATCTCTGACTCATGGCAAGTCTGGACCTCCAATCTCCTCAAGCTCTTCTAGAACCCACTTAGCCCACTCTACTAAGAAATCAGGGGTGATGTCCTCATGTGTAGCCTCAGCAATCCTCACTGCAGCTGTCCTACAAAATGCCTGTAGCCTCTCTCTGAGTCACCTCTCACCACTCCCAACCTCTCTGGTACGCATATTATGTAGTAACTCTTGAATCTGACCCTAAAGGAATCGCTGCTCCATAAGGCAAGCCTCAAACTGATGATATGGGAGAGGGTAGGAAGAGAACTGGAAAGGTACTCCTATGACTGAATGACCGGTAAAGCCTGAATCAGCAGGTGGGGGTCCTCTGACAGGTGCCCTCATGCCTGGAGGTGGAATAGCCTGCATTGGTACGGGCTGCAATACAGGTGGAGGTAGAATAGCCAATACTGGTGGAACAACAGGACGTGGATCCGAAGACGGCACTCCAACTGAAGGCTCTGAGTGATCAGCTGATACGGGAATAAAAGAGTCGGCCATCGCTGCTATCTGAAATCATATCGCAATATAAGAATCTCGAACCATAACGCGAATTACACTAATACCTGTTATACCGAAGCACTCAACCTCTCAATGTCTTATCATCCTATTCCTTACTTCTAATCCTAACCCTCTACCCATTCCCGTTAACCTAGGCTTGTGTCAGTGACTTATAACCTGTAGCTCTAATACCAAACCTGTGGCGCCCTCCAAACCCGGGTCAGAAGTTTGGGGTGCACACAAACACCTTATTTATAACCTGCTAATAACAATAATAAAGATAATGATAATATGTAGTGACCCTACTTACCAACCACCACGGACTGCAACAGGTTAAAGTATGCACACAAGCCAAACACATTATTCTATTACAAATGTTTAAATCCCAACTATTCCAAACTCAAAACTGAGTATTAAACATTATTACAAACTTTTACAGACTTAAATTATTCGAAAAGAAGCCTACAAGCTCAGCTCAATCAACCTGAACCCCTAGCTCTCGCGCTGGACTGGGGATCCTCGGTACCAACCGGTTCCTTTTTAACTGGAAAAGAACAGAAACAATATCACACAAATGAGCTAACTAGCTCAGCAAGTCACAATGACAAAAATGAGAATAATGATCATCAGGTGAACATGGTTATGATATCAAGTGAATAATGGATTATGATTTAGAATTGGATATTATATTTTCATGTTAAAAACCAAGGTTAGGCTGCTGATTAGTCACGCACTAACCCCGAGCAAAGCACACAACACTGCTCTAACTACTGGATCCAAGGCACACATTGGCCTAACTTGACCATTATATGGTCTGACCATGAATCTGGTCCACAATTTTATAAAAACAATCCAATTCTAACATAATAACAGAATAAACAATAATAAACAATAACCAGAATCATTAACAATATTTGATGTTCCATAATAAATGGTTTTAATCAGCATAAGGATCAAAAGAGTATTTTCAAAGTTTGGATGCTAGGTAATGAAAGAATTGGATAACAATGAATCAATGTTTCAGGGTTTCAAGGATTTGGTCTTTCAAAGCATAAAATATAATGGTTTGAGTATGTAGGTAACTCGATTCAGTGTATAGTATTTAGATTTGTATGTATTTGTGGAGTAGTATCGTATACTTGAGGTTCGTGTTTGGGTATACAACAATCAATTGTCTAGAAGAATCAGGTTTACGGCTCAAGATCAATAACTGGAATCAAGGTTTAGGGTTCAGTGCTTCAAAGCACTTGCAATATAAAACAGGAATATTAATCACGACAATATCTCGAGAAAGTTCAGAACACTTGCCTGGTATTAACTTACTACACTGCACTCGCTTCCAATCTCAACCGTCTTACTCCTCAACTACTTGTTTCCCTTTCCTACGCCTTGCCTCTTCTGCTCATATATCATAAGCATCTATCAATATTTAACTCATAGGATTCTATTCAACACATACTTCTATCTACCCTTTGTTTCACCCAAATCCGATTATCGGACTGAAAGTTACGCAATAAACCAGTAAACATCGAACATATAGACCGACAGTCAACCAACATGTCACATATAACACATAATACGTCACATAATTAATGACATATCATTTATAAAGATGTTTCGGGTCATAAATAGGCTTTCTGGTATTTAAAATGATTTTTAAAACATTTTTCGGAATTAAAACGGGCCGTTGGATCAATTTTGGGGTAACAAACAGGGTTCGGTTGGCCAATTCTGGTTCAAAACAATTTTATAATAATTATCGAGCCTTGGAAATAATTTAGAATAATATTTTAAAGCTCGAAACTATTTTTGGAATTTTTAAATCATTTTTAAATAATTAAATCTAATTAAATAATTAATTAAAATCAATTAATAATTAATTAAATCAATTAATCAATTAATTTTTGAATTAATTAACCAATTAATCAATTAAAAATTAACTGAAATTAATTAACTAATAATTCAGATTTATTTTTGAATTAAAAATAATTTTCGAATTAAAATAATAATTTTTAGAATTTTAGAAATTAAAATCGAATTTTTATAATAAAAATAAATAGGAAATATAATTTTTAAATAAATTGTAAACAGGAATCCTAAATTTGCAAGTTTTGGAAACCTGGGGGACCAAACTGTATCGTTTTCAAAACTACAGGATACTAAACTGTAATTTTCCAGAGGGTCGCCGGAAAATAATCAGGGGTGGCCGGAGAACTCGCCTCCTGGCATCCTCCCACCACCATCACCTCCAGATTTAGCTCTACACAACACCAGGAACTTGTTCATGCAATCAAATCATTCAAATAACCCCAGACTTGGCCGGAAATTGGCCAAGAACATCGTCCGGTTTCCGGCGAACTATCGTGAATTTTCAAAACACAACTCCCTTCGATTCAGACATCCTCTGTTAACGAGCTATATACTAATCGATTGCAAATTTCATAAGGAACAACCCACTATAAATCAACAGCTAATAACCCCTAAATCAAAAACCCCCAAATTTCAATTGAAAACATTCATACGGGTTATAAACCCTAATTTTACAATTCGAAAATCAAACTCAAATTTGAACATGTTACTTGAACTCCAAATCAGATGTATAATATATCAAAATCATCAGGGAAAACAAGCTCTACAACATGCAATCATCAAATCATACAAACAATCATCCGAACAAAAATTCATATTTTTAATAAAATTAATCCGAAAATAAATAAAAATATAGAAAATAAACCTTGATTTCTGCAGTAAAATGAAGCTCAGAATCTGATAGAACACTTCAAATCCTTTGGATTGAGTACTTGAGCTTTGAAAACAGAGATCGGTAACGCCTTCGTTTTGCTTATTGATTCTTTATTACAGTTTATGAAATTAGGGTTTTTCTCTGAAAATTATAAATTAACTATCTGCAAATGATTTTGATACGAAATAAAATATGGGAAAAGGCTATTTATAATTACGGAAAATTAGTATCCCGTTGGATCATTCCGGATATAAAACACTTCGTTTATTTATAAAAACTGATCCGAACGGTATCGGTTTTCGGGATAATTATCCAAACCAGTACAATTTGTACTACGGTCTTGGTCTCAGCGCCTGGTTACACGTACAACGAGGTGATAATTGGGATAGTTTATTAAAAAGCTCCCGTTTACCGAAAATACGGGTTTTATTGATTTACCGAAACGAATATTGTATCGAAAATATTGCGCCGGGACCCACGCAGAACCAACCGTACGCCGGATCGAAAAAGTCGAAACATGGAATATGCTCGGAATATTGCAATTAGGTTAAGAAGGAGTTCTCGGAAGAGTTTCGGGTTCCAAAAACGTAACAACGGATGACGTCGGTTGGTTCCCGTTTTTATAAAATAGATTTTAAATACTCGAAAAAAGATTTTATAAATTTCATATGATCCTTATAAATCCATAAATCAACATAAAAATAATTAGGAAGATATGACAATTATCTATATTTTATTTTGGACATATAAAAATTAAAATACTCAATTAATATTATTTTTAAATATCTAAACACAGATAACACTTAACAATTAATTCACAGAATAGATACTGAACACATATAATAATTATTTAATAGCAAAAATAAGTACACGATATATCCCGGATATTACATCCTTCCCCCCTTAAAAGGATTCTGTCCTCAGAATCTCCTAAGAAAATAAATGAGGATACTTTTCTCTCATATCACTTTCTAACTCCCAGGTTGACTCTACAACCTTTGGGTTTCTCCACAATACTCTTACTAGCTTTACCACTTTATTCCTCAATACTTTCTCTCTGTCCTCTAGAATTTCTATCGGACTCTCTACATATGACAAATCTGTCTGAAGCTCTATTGGCTCATATTCTATTACATGCCTGGAGTCTGGATTATATTTCTTAAGCATTGATACGTGAAAAACATTGTGAATGTGCTCCATGTGCGGGGGTAACGCCAACTCGTAAGCTACTTTGCCAATGCGCTTTAGAATCTCAAAGGGTCCGACATATCTTGGGCTCAGCTTTCCTTTCTTTCCAAATCTCGTTAGTCCTTTCCATGGTGATACTTTCAATAGTACCAAGTTTCCTTCTTCAAATTCCATGTCTTTTCTTGACTGGTCTGCATATTTCCTTTGACGGTCTTGTGCTGCTATCAATCTTTTCTGGATTATTTCAACAACTTCCTTTGTCTGCTGCACCAATTCAGGTTCAAGTATTTTGCGTTCTCCTACTTCGTCCCAATACACTGGAGATCTGCATTTGCATCCATAAAGGGCTTCATAGGGTGGCATCCCAATACTGGCATGATAACTGTTGTTATAAGCAAACTCTACCAAAGGTAAATGTTCATCCCAACTTTCTTTAAAATCAATAGCACATACACGCAACATGTCCTCGATTATCTGGATCGTTCTTTCACTTTGGCCATCCGTCTGGGGGTGATAGGCCGTACTCATATTCAGTCTTGTTCCCAAACATTCTTGAAAACTCTTCCAAAATCTTGAATTAAACCTTGGATCTGGATCAGATATAATAGACACTGGAACTCCATGACGAACTACGATTTCCTTCAGGTACATATGGACTAACTTGTCGAGCGAAAATCTTTCATTTATAGGCAGAAAATGAGCTGACTTGGTAAGTCTATCCACTATAACCCAAATGACATCATGATTAGCCCTTGTCCTTGGTAATCCAACTATGAAATCCATGGTAATATGTTCCCACTTCCACTCTGGAATCTCCAATGGCTGTAACAATCCACTTGGTCTCTGATGCTCTACTTTAACTCTCTAACATGTATAACATTTGCTAACCCATTCCGCAATTTCCCTCTTCATATCTGGCCACCAATAATTCTCTTTTAAATATCTGTACATCTTGGTACTTCTTGGATGGATGGAATATCTTGAACTATGTGCCTCTTGTAAAATTTCATTCTTTAACTCCGTCACCGGTGGAATCCAAATTCTAGATGAAAACCTCAGAATACCTTGATTATCCTTTTGCGTACATAATTCTTCACCTACCAAATGATTTAAATCTTGATCCATTACATCTTCCTGACATTTCTTTATTTTCTCCAATAACTCCGGTTGGAAAGTCACACTGTACACTTTCGCTTCCTCAGGCTTGCAAATTCTAATCTCCAATTCCAATTTCTGAAATTCCTTATATATCTCTTCAGTTACTGATAACTCATTTAACCTTTCCTTCCGACTTAACGCGTCCGCTACAATGTTCGCTTTATCGGGATGATAATTAATCGAGCAGTCGTAATCCTTAATCAATTCTAACCATCTCCTTTGCCTCATATTGAGTTCCTTCTGTGTGAATATGTACTTTAAGCTTTTGTGATCCGTGAAAATCTTGGACTTTTCTCCATACAGATAATGTCTCCAAATCTTCAAAGCGAAAACTATGGCTGCTAGCTCCAAATCATGAGTAGGATACTTTTGTTCGTGTGGTTTCAATTGCCTTGACGCATACGCAATCACCTTTTCGTGCTGCATTAAAACACATCCTAGTCCTTTATGAGAAGCATCGCTATAAATTACGAAATTCTCTTGATCGTCTAGAAGTGACAAAATAGGTGCCGTGGTTAATCTTTGCTTCAATTCCTGAAAACTTCATTCGCACTTGTCGTTCCATATAAACTTTTCATTCTTTCGTGTAAGCTTTGTCAGTGGTGTTGCAATCTTTGAGAAATTCTGGACGAATCAACGATAATATCCTGCCAATCCCAAGAAACTTCTTACCTCGGTGGGTGTTCTCGGTCTCTCCCAATTTGTAATTGCTTCGATCTTTGCCGGGTCTACTTTGATCCCTTCGTTACTGACTATGTGTCCTAAGAACTGAACCTCCTGTAACCAAAACTCACACTTCGAGAATTTAGCATATAACTTCTTTTTCCTTAAAATCTCCAAAACCGTTCTCACATGTTTGGCATGATCCTCTTCCATTTTTGAATAAATTAAAATATCATCTATAAACACAATAACGAACTTGTCCAAATATTCCTTAAAAATTCTATTCATCAGGTCCATAAACGCTGCCAGGGTATTAGTCAATCCAAAAGATATCACTAGAAATTCGTAATGTCCATACCTTATTCTAAAGGCTGTCTTTGGTATATCTTCTGGCTTGATCTTCAGTTGATGATATCCTGATCTTAAATCAATTTTGGAGAAGTACTTGGCTCCCTTCAATTGGTCAAACAAATCGTCAATTCTAGGTAACGGATACTTGTTCTTGATTGTAAGCTTATTGAGTTCTCTATAGTCGATTCACAGTCTCATGCTTCCATCTTTCTTCTTGACAAATAATACCGAGGCTCCCCACGGGGATACGCTGGGTCTGATTACTCCTTTCTCTAACAACTCCTGCAACTGCTTTGCTAGCTCTTTCATCTCAATATGCGCCATTCTGTACGGGGCCTTGGATACTGGTTCTGTTCCAGGTGCTAAGTCGATCGCAAATTCAATTTCTCTATCTGGAGGAAGTCCTGGTAACTCATCGGGAAACACATCTGGAAATTCATTCACTACTGGAATATCTTCAAGTTTTGCTGGCTCCTGATTTCTGTCGATCACATATGCTACGAAATGCTCACATCCTTGCCGTAATAACTTCTTGGCTTGAATCATTGTTAAGAACTTCTTTACTTGCTTCTGGCCCTTGAACGTTACTATTCTTTTGTCTGGCGTCTTCACCATTACCTTCTTATTTCGACAATCTATCTGGGCATCGTGCTTAGATAACCAATCCATTCCTAATATAACGTCAAACTCCCCTAACTTAATTGGTATCAAATCTACGCAAAACTTACTACCAGAAATCTCAATCTCACAATTCCCACAAACTTGATTAACAGATACACGTTCTTTATTTGCTAATTCCACAGTCATTATTTCATTTAAACACTCGACTGGACAATTTAACTTGCTAACAAAATCTTGTGAAATAAACGATCGGGTTACTCCCGAATCTATTAACACTTTGGCACATAAAGAATTCACATTAAGCGTACCTGCCACGATATCCGTATCCTGGATAGCATCCTTCACAGATATATCAAAAACTCTAGCCCTTGGAGTCTCATTCACTGTTGGGGTAGATCCCATAATCCTTAATGCATTACTGACTGGGGCTGGTGTCTTGCAATCCCTGGCTATAGATCCTGGTTTCCCACATTTAAAGCACATAAATCCAATGGCTGGAACCTTCACTGCTGGATTCCGGATAGGCTGATCCTTATTTGCTGGTTCTCTTACTGGCTAATTTCGGCACTCCCTCGAATAGTGCCCTTTCTGATTGCATTTGAAACAAACTACATTCAACTTATTACAAACTCCCCCATACTTCTTCCCACATACTTGACAATCCGGAAAAGTTAGTCTCAACTGATTCGGCTGATTTGCATTAACTGGACGGTTGCCCTGGCCTCCGTCGCTTGCATTTTGTTTCCTGAAATTAAAATTCCTCCCTAGCTGAAACTTGCCCTTCTTAAAATTTGGAAACTTCCCTGGTTGTGACTGGCCCTCATTCCCTTCAAATTTCCTTTTCTTGCTTTCCTTTTCCTTCTGGAACATCTCACTCTCTATCTCTGCGATCATAGCCTTCTGTACCACTCCTGCATAGGTATCCAATTCAAAAATGGCTACCTTCCCTCTGATCCATGGTTTCAAACCTTGCTGGAATCTTTTAGCCTTCTTCCTGTCAGTATCCACATACGACGGCACATACCTTGACAATTCCTCAAACTTACCCTCATAATCTGTTACCGACATGTTCCCTTGCTTTAATTCTAAAAACTTCAGCTCCATTTGATCTTGGACAAACTGAGGAAAATACTTTTCTAAAAACAATTCCTTAAACCTCTCCCAAGTAATAACATCTGTACCTTCCAATATCTTCACCATCTCCCACCAATAGGTGGCCTCATTCTTCAGATAGTAACTTGCAAACTCAACCTTCTGTTCTTCCTTTACTTTTACTAAGGCAAATGCCTTCTCTATTTCCTTTAACCAAATATTTGCTTCAATCGGCTCTAGAGAACCCTTGAATTCTGGTGGGTTTACTGCCTGAAAAGTTTTGAAAGTTACCTGGGGATTGGTCTGTCTTTATTGTTGTTGTGCCAGGTGAACTGTTTGTTGGGCCAAGATTTGAAGAATCTGGGCTATTGCTGGGTCCATGGGTCCTAGGTTCACATTTGGATTTGTATCATCTTGGTTGTTATTGTTGTTGGTTTCTTCATTCTGGGTGTTGGTGCGGGTATTTCTTCTAGGAGGCATTTTTCTGTAAAGAATCAAACAACTTATTTGGCTTTTAAACCAAATTCTTTGTAGAAAAGAAAAGTTTTATAAAACAAAAATATCTTCTTTTTGAAAACAGTTATAACTAAGTAAATTACATGCTTCTTTACAGAATATAAACAGTTATGAAAAACAGGGTACATGGTATCACAGGGGTATAACTGGTGCAATAAATAAGGTAAGGTAAAACATGTGCAATAAAGTAAATGACAGTGCTGGAAAGGAAAAAGGTACTGATATACATAGATCAAAAGTTTTAGGTAGCACAAGCGTAAAGACGCTTCGGAAGTAAAAGCAAAAGGGTACAACAACCTACTCACTAGTCAACATAGCTAGTCAATAAATACAACTCAAAAGTCTCCTGATACACACTACACACTACTATACATACTACATAACCATCACAATACTGCTCAGCATCTCCATCTCCGAATCTCTGACTCATGGCAAGTCTGGACCTCCAATCTCCTCAAGCTCTTCTAGAACCCACTTAGCCCATTCTACTAAGAAATCAGGGGTCATGTCCTCATGTGTAGCCTCAGCAATCCTCACTGCAGCTGTCCTATGAAATGCCTGTAGCCTCTCTCTGAGTCGCCTCTCACCACTCCCAACCTCTCTGGTACGCATAATATGTAGTAACTCCTGAATCTGACCCTGAAGGAATCGCTGCTCCATAAGGCAAGCCTCAAACTGATGATATGGGATAGGGTAGGAAGAGAACTGGAAAGGTACTCCTGTGACTGAATGACCGGTAAAGCCTGAATCAGCAGGTGGTGGTCCTCTGACAGGTGGCCTCATGCTTGGAGGTGGAATAGCCTACAGTGGTACGGACTGCAACACAGGTGGAGGTAGTATAGCCAACACCAGTGGAACAACAGGACGTGGATCCAAAGATGACACTCCAACTGAAGGCTCTGAGTGATCAGCTGATATGGGAATAAAAGAGTCGGCCATCGCTGCTATCTGAAATCATATCGCAATATAAGAATCTCGAACCATAACGCGAATTACACTAATACCTGTTATACCGAAGCATTCAACCTCTCAACGTTTTATCATCCTATTCCTTACTTTTAATCCTAACCCTCTACCCATTCCCGTCAACCTAGGCTTGTGTCAGTGACTTATAACCTGTAGCTCTGATACCAAACCTGTGGCGCCCTCCAAACCCGGGTCAAAAGTTTGGGGTCCACACGTACCTTATTTATAACCTGTATATAACAATAATAAAGATAATAATAATATGCAGTGACCCTACTTACCAACCACCATGGACCGCAACAGGTTAAAGTATGCACACAAGCCAAACACACTATTATATTACAAACGTTCAAATCCCAACTATTACAAATTCAAAACTGAGTATTAAACATTATTACAAACTTTTACAGACTTAAATTATCCCAAAAGAAGCCTACTAGCTCAGCTCAATTAACCTGAACCCCTAGCTCTCGCGCTGGACTGGGGATCCTCGGTACCAACAGGTTCCTTTTTAACTGGAAAAGAACAGAAACAATATCGCACAAATGAGCTAACTAGCTCAACAAGTCACAATGACAAAACTGAGAATAATGATCATCAGGTGAACATGGTTATGATATCAAGTGAACAATGGATTATGATTTAGAATTGGATATTATATTTTCATGTTAAAAACCAAGGTTAGGTTGCTGATCAGTCACGCACTAACCCCGAGCAAAGCACACAACACTGCTCTAACTACTGGATCCAAGGCACACATTGGCCTAACTTGACCATTATATGGTCTGACCACGAATCTGGTCCACAATTTTATAAAAACAATCCAATTCTAACATAATAACATAATAAACAATAATAAACAATAACCAGAATCATTAACAATATTTGATGTTCCATAATGAAATGGTTTTAATCTGCATAAGGATCAAAAGAGTATTTTCAAAGTTTGGATGCTAGGTAATGAAAGAATTGGATAACAATGAATCAATGTTTCAGGGTTTCAAGGATTTGGTCTTTCAAAGCATAAAATACAATGGTTTGAGTATGTATGTAACTCGATTCAGTGTATAGTATTTAGTTGTATGTATTTGTGGAGTAGTATCGTATACTTGAGGTTCGTGTTTGGGTATACAACAATCAATTGTCTAGAAAGAATCAGGTTTACGGCTCAAGATCAATAACTGGAATCAAGGTTTAGGGTTCAGTGCTTCAAAGCACTTGCAATATAAAACAGGAATATCAATCACAACAATATCTCGAGAAAGTTCAGAACACTTGCCTGGTATTAGCTTACTACACTGCACTCGCTTCCAATCTCAACCGTCTTACTCCTCAACTACCTGTTTCCCTTTCCTACGCCTTGCCTCTTCTGCTCACATATCATAAGCATCTATCAATATTTAACTCATAGGATTCTATTCAACACATACTTCTATCTACCCTTTGTTTCACCCAAATCCGATTATCGGACTGAAAGTTACGCAATAAACTAGTAAACATCGAACATATAGACCGACAGTCAACCAACATGTCACATATAACACATAATACGTCACATAATCAATGACATATCATTTATAAAGACGTTTCGGGTCATAAATAGGCTTTCTGATATATAAAATATTTTTTAAAACATTTTTCGGAATTAAAACGGGCCGTTGGATCAATTTCGGGGTAACAAACAGGGTTCGGTTGGCATATTCTGGCTTCAAAACAATTTTATAATAATTATCGAGCCTTGGAAATAATTTAGAATAATATTTTAAAGCTCGAAACTTTTTTTCGGAATTTTTAAATCATTTTTAAATAATTAAATCTAATTAAATAATTAATTAAAATCAATTAATAATTAATTAAATCAATTAATCAATTAATTTTCGAATTAATTGACCAATTAATCAATTAAAAATTTACTGAAATTAATTAACTAATTAATTCAGATTTATTTTTGAATTAAAAATAATTTTCGGAATTAAAATAATAATTTTTTTAAAATTTTCAGAAATTAAAATCGAATTTTTATAATAAAAATAAATAGGAAATATGATTTTTAAATAAATTGTAAAGAGGAATCCTAAATTTGCAAGTTTTGGAAACCTGGGGGACCAAACTGTATCGTTTTCAAAACTACAGGTACTAAACTGTAATTTTCCAGGGGGTCGCCGGAAAATAATCGGGGGTGGCCGGAGAATTCGCCTCCGGCATCCTCCCACCACCATCTCCTCCAGATTTACTCTACACAACACCAAGAACTTGTTCATGCAATCAAATCATTCAAATAACCCCAGACTTGGCCGGAAATTGGCCAAGAACATCGCCGGTTTCCGGCGAACATCGTGAATTTTAAAAACACAACTCCCTTCGATTCAAACATCCTCTGTTAACGAGCTATATACCAATCGATTGCAAATTTCATAAGGAACACAACCCACTATAAATCAACAGCTAATAACCCCTAAATCAAAAACCCCCGAATTTCAATTGAAAACATTCATACGGGTTATAAACCCTAATTTTACAATTCGAAAATCAAACTCAAATTTGAACATGTTACTGAACTCCAAATCAGACGTATAATATATCAAAATCATCAGGAAAACAAGCTCTACAACATGCAATCATCAAATTATACAAACAATCATCCGAACAAAAATTCATATTTTTAGTAAAATTAATCCGAAAATAAATAAAAATATAAAAAATAAACCTTGATTTCTGCAGTAAAACGAAGCTCAGAATCTGATAGAACACTTCAAATCCTTTGGATTGAGTACTCGAGCTTTGAAAACAGAGATCGGTAACGCCTTCGTTTTGCTGTTTGATTCTTAGAACAGTTTATGAAATTAGGGTTTTTCTCTGAAAATTATAAATTAACTATCTGCAAATGATTTTGATACGAAATAAAATACGGGAAAAGGCTATTTATAATTACGGAAAATTAGTATCCCGTTGGATCATTCCGGATATAAAACGCTTCGTTTATTTATAAAAACTGATCCGAACGGTATCGGTTTTCGGGATAATTATCCAAACCAGTACAATTTGTACTGCGGTCTTGGTCTCAGCGCCTGGTTACACGTACTACGAGGTGATAATTGGGATAGTTTAATAAAAAGCTCCCGTTTACCGAAAATACGGGTTTTATTGATTTACCGAAACGAATATTGTATCGAAAATGTTGCGCCGGGACCCACGCAGAACAAACCGTACGCCGGATCGAAAAAGTCGAAACATGGAATATACTCGGAATATTACAATTAGGTTAGGAAGGAGTTCTCGGAAGAGTTTCGGGTTCCAAAAACGTAACAACGGATGACGTCGGTTGGTTCCCGTTTTTATAAAATAGATTTTAAGTACTCGGAAAAAGATTTTATAAATTTCATATGATCCTTATAAATCCATAAATCAATATAAAAATAATTAGGAAGATATGACAATTATCTATATTTTATTTTGGACATATAAAAATTAAAATACTCAATTAATATTATTTTTAAATATCCAAACACAGATAACACTTAACAATTAATTCACAGAATAGATACTGAACACGGATATTAATTATTTAATAGCAAAAATAAGTACACGATATATCCCGAATATTACAATAGGGAACCAAACAGATGGATTTGACAACAATTTGGTACTTGTTAGTCCCAAAGTATCGTAGAGGGGGGGGGGTAAATACGATACTAATCTTTTCGATTCGTTTCAAGTTCTTCGTTAAAAGTACAGAATCAAAAACAACACAAAATAATTCGAGGAATATATTGTTTTATTAATATAAACCTTGAAGTTGCTACAATCTAATCAATGTATTGATTAGCTACAATAAATTCAGCAGCATAACAGTATGTTTATAAAGATATAAATGTGAAGCTTTAATGGAGCTCTCGTAAACTTTCTGTGTTTTCTGAAGAAGATAACTAACTGAATGAATTACATTCAATTGCTGCTTTATAGTCTTTTCAAATTCAATGGACAGGTGGCCAATTCTTGTCCACTCATTTTATTAAATTTGCTGCACATTAAATCAGTGAACAACACATCTATGGCGACAGCTCTGTGGCGACAACATCACTTGTACCTTCTCTGTGGCGACAGCTCTATGGCGACAGAGTTGCCTTGAGCATATCTGTGTGGTGACAGCTTCTGTGGCGACAAAGTTGTCTTGAGCATATTCCTGTGGTGATAGCTTCTGTGGCGACATCTCTATGGTAACAGGGTTGCCTTGAGCATATCCCTGTGGTGACAGCTTCTGTGGTGACAACTCTATGGAGACAGGGTTGCCATGAGCATATCCCTGTGGTGACAGCTTCTGTGGCGACAACTCTATGGAGACAGGGTTGCCTTGAGCATATCTCTGTGGTGACAGCTTCTGTGGCGACATCTCTATGGTGACAGATAGATATAGCTGTCATGACTTACAGTATTTTAGATCTTTGTCAAACCATTCTTCAATGTATCAATCATTTTTCTTCTGTTAATTGAATCAAAATACTTTCTTGAATGCTGATGTTTGGTGCACTGGTCTGGTTCACAAACAGCTAGCATTGTGAGGATCCTAATCCAATTTATCTTGTGTTTCTGAGTTGATACAGACTGATGTTTATCCATTACTTCTTTCACTGAACCCTTGATCTGTAATACTTGAAATCAATACATGCAACTGATGTCTAAAGCCCCTTGATGTCTTATTCTTCATGGCTGCTTGAACATAACAATGAACTTCTTCCCATGATCTGTTAGAGGACTTAATGATTCAATCACATAATTTGGTTCTTTGTGTTTATCCTGTCTTCATCTGAAGGGTTCCTGTGCTTCAAAGTTTAATATTGTTTATTTGTTTCTATTTTCATGTTGAGTTATAAATCCTCAATTATATGTTACATTACATTATGCTTTACAATCTCCCCCTATTTGATTGTTAGAGTTCGACATGCAAATCCCTAAGGATAACTCAACTGATAATAAGAAAAAGTACGAACTATAAAACATATAAAGATATTAAATACATTCTGGATTACATATTCATTTCTAGATTTCTTAAGATACAAATTACAAAGAAGTGTTCCTCTAGCCTGAACATATACTCTATGTCTTCTTTGTCTTTATCTTCTTCTGCTTCCTGCTTCCTTCTTCTTCTTGAGGCTGATCGGATTTTCTCTCAGAAATTTTCTTCTTAGGACCTGAAGGTTTTGGAGGAGACTCTTTCAGCTCATTCAATCTAGCTTGTACACAATCACGAGCTTCTATCTCAAGTGCATTGACTGGAGGTGGATTATTCAGTTCATGAAGCATTATCTCAAGATACTTGAATTTAGAGCATTTAGGAACCAGATCAAACAATAGTGAGGATTTTCTGGACATAACGAAGACTGTTATTCTTTTTGGATGTCCTCTTACTCTTCTAGTGTCATTGATTGACTCTTCTTCCATTACTTCGTCAAGTATCTTTATGATAGGGATCAAAGCTGTAACACCCCAAAATCCGGGGTCGGGGATCCGGGTTGTCACAAGTTCCATTTCCCTTAATAACACCTAATTCTTAATAAACAATCATCTACTGCGTACTGTGACCCCACAATATACACACACACACCACAAGTTATAGTCTCAGAGATGAATACCAAAAAATAACACAAGTCATTTTATTCCACAATTATAAGTCATTACACCTCAAAAGGGTTTCTGAATAAATTAACATATTATTTGCCATTATTACAATTCATAAATATACATAAGTCTGCTATAACAAAAGTTGAAAGCCTAGCCTATTAGTAGTTCCTACCTCAGCTACAACGGCATCAACGCCTACAGGATACTGCGGAATATTTCCTAACCCCTCACGAATTGGGAGTGTGGTTCTGTTCATCTTGTCTATCTGTTGTTGTGTGATGAAAGAAGAAAGCAAGGGTGAGCAACAAGTGTAATAACCCCAAAAATTTTGGACTTTTTGTAACCCTTATGAATAGTGATTTTGCTGATTATGCTGAATAAGAAAACTTTTCATGTCACACTGTGTAGGGGTTCTTTTATTGATATTCTGAGATCTTATTAGTACTCTATATGGTATATAAGTGTATGTAAAGATCGTCAGAATCCAAATTCGAACACTTTGATTTTTTTCCCGAAAACCCACCAGATACAGAAAGAATTGAGTGTAAGGTAACATGATTAAAAGGATCTAAATTCAAGGATTATAAGAGAGGATCATAAAAGGAATATAAAATATTGAGAAAGGTTTAGGGGAACCCAAGTAATAAGATCCCGGATATGATCCCTCAAACGATAAACGAGAACGAAAGTTAAGCGAACCGTATAACAGATAAGTGGTCATTAGCCAAGTAATTAGGGGTTAATCAAAGAGGTTAGTGGATGATGATGTCATCACACCACAAGGAGAAGATATGTGGCAATTGGATGACATAGGAAGGATGACATAAGCATGACAAATGGAGGGATTGGTTGGTTGAATGAGAGCCATTCATTTGTTACCATGGTAAAAAGTTAATTAACAAAACAAAAGGAAGTAACAAGCTAAACACCACACAAATGATTTAATCAAACTAGAAACATTTTTACTTCACTTTTTCTTCCCTTGCTCTCGGCCAAAACCAGAGCAGCAACTTAAAACTACCATATCTCCTTCAATACTCACTCAAATGTTGTGTTCTATAGCTCGTTGGAAAGGTATTGAGATGGCCTACAACTCCTGTTCACAAGTCTGTCCAAATAAGCATGGTAAGACCCTCATTTTTATAGTTCTTTAAATCGGACTTTTAGAAACTTCAAAACCTAACTTTGTGTTCTTGATTTCTTTGGAAAGATCAAGCTTGTAGGAGGTTAGATTAAGGCTCTCTAAGGCTTCCTAGCAACTTAACACCTACCAAGGAAGGTATCAACTTCAAACCCTAGTTTTGATTTTAAGTTTTATTGAAGCATTGTTAGTATTAAGACTTGATCTTTGATTATAAGTAGTTTTGGTGGATTTGTATTGGTTTTGAATATTGGATCTTTGATTGGTTGGATAAATTGGTAAAACTTGGAGTTGGGGACTGAGTTTGTAGTATGATGGTTTAATATTGTTGTATTGGTGGTTGTGAGTGAATTGATGATAATTTAGAGTGTTAATTAAATTGGAAATCGCGTAAACATAAACGTCATAATGCCTGATTTTCCTTAACTGTACTGTTCTTAACTTTAGGACCCGTGAACTCACTGAAAGATTCTAACCTTTGCCATTTTTAGATAGTTCATGTTACGAGCTTCGTTTTGATATGTGGTTCACATGAATCCGATGTACGGTTTAGGAGAAACGACCTTTTTAAGTAACGGCGTTTCGTGAACGAACCATTACCCCTTGCCTTACTTTAAAACCTTGGTTAACGCCCTTAAATGACTAATTGGAGTATGAAACAATTATGTAAAGTGGACTAGGCAGTTGATAGGGTATTCGCGAAAGCGTCGCCTTAAAATTCGTAACGGTTAATTTAATAAAAATAGTGGAGCCGAGGGTACTCGAACGACTTATGTGATTTGTTAAGCGTAGAAATGACCATAAGCAAACGTTAGGGTTCAATTGGTTAAAGTCTAGTTTCTTAAGCGATCGTGGTTTAATTCCAGCTTATGTTGTTGTTCATAGGTTACCAGACCCACTCTAAGCTTAAGTCTACCCCGGAGCACTCAGGCAAGTTTTCTACCCGTTATACTGTTGTTGTGATGTAAATATATGTATATGCATTATCTTGTGATAAGTGCATGATTGTTATTAGCAAATCTTGTGATATATTGGAGCATGTAATATGGTATATATGCATGTCTGTTTCATAATCTTGATATCTAATTGTTGATTCAATTGCTTATAAGTTGCATAATACATATGCTAGAGATAAGCAGTAGTTGCGTATACCCTTAGTATATGGGACCCAAAGGTGAACATTTTCTAAACCGGGAGTCGATGTTCCCGAGTATATTATATATATTTATAATATATAGATATAGTTTTCAAAACTATTAATCGAATAAGGTTTATTCGATAACTTTATTTTAATTAATGAATATTATTTTTGAATATTCATTCGAGGACTTATGACTTCGTTTATTTTATTTAATGAATATTATTTTGAATATTCATTCGAGGACTTAAGACTCCGTTTATTTTATTTAATGAATATTATTTTGAATATTCATTCGAGGGCTTATGACTCCGCTTCTTTTATGAAATAATATTCTTTATTTTATTAAAGAATAATGTTTCGATAATCAAACTTATTTTCGATTATTCACATAAAGATCGTACTTTCGTATAATATATCTTTGGTTATTTATTATTCATTTCAAGAATGAGTTTTAAAAATTTTACTTCAAATTATTTTTATAAAGATTATCCTTATGGGAATATTATTTAAATAATAATATTCAGATATTTTCTAATATATCGGGACTAATTTATTTCATTAAATCAGCATTACTCCAAACATTCTTAAAAATGTTTTCGAGTCTTCAAAATGATTTTTAAAAGTTAGAGCGGATCCCAAAACTCATTTTTATATTTAAGATCTTCCTTTTGAAGAGGATTTAAATACTCGCTCAAAACCTGAGGGATCCGGCTCAGTGGTGAATTTTACATTCGCAACGAGGTTGCTGTTTTGAGAAAACATCTTGATTACTTGCCCATCGTTCGGGAAGTAAGTTCATCTAATTGAGTCGGCATGAGCAACATGGGCTCAGTGGGCGTCCATGAAAGTGTAAGTGGCTCAGTGGGAGTCCATCAATGCGTAAGTGGCTGAGTGGCAGTCCAACATAGGTCCTAATGTGGCCAGGGTGATAACCAGTGGGGAATTCGTCCATCTACTAGTAGAAAAGATTACTTATTGGTATATTTGCCTGATCAGCAAGTTATCAGGTTTATGACAAGGTTTTCTCCTTTCCAAATTCATTGGATATTGCAAATCTGTTTATAATTTTCATAACAGAGTTTTTTAAGGAGTGTATGAAATGTATATATATAGGTGTATATATATATCAGGACTTAATGAAGTATCTCGTAACTTCATTATTTATAATGATATTTCAAAGATTGAATCTATTCAAATCTTATCTCGTAGTCTCATCTATGTGATGAACTTTTGAAACGGATTATACCTTGAACGGTGGTAGTTCAAGTAGTATTTGGGAAGGATATAAGTATATTGGAGTATCTTGTAACTTCATCTTTTCAACTTATATCTAGTTAATGATTATCTTATGAATGAAAAAGGTTTTCAGAAGAACGTTGAGACAAGGTTAGATATATGAGATCACCTTGCAACGATATTTTTATACATTTATAAACTGCAACTCTGTGTATATTATGCCTGGTAGAGTATTTCAAAGATTTTGAAAAGTATATATGTATATACTGAATATTTTTCGACTTGGTCACGTTAAGATATCAACTTGGTTCATTTCTTCTTAACTAAGACTTTCTTGAGTACTATGAGAATGCTCATATATTGTAAATTATTATACATACTATTTCGGTGGGCTTGTTGCTCACCCTTGCTTTCTTCTTTCATCACGCAACATCAGATAGACAAGATGAATAGGACCAAGCTCCCAATTCGCGAGCGGATAGGAAACGTTCCGCAGTTTCCTATAGGCGTTGATGTCGCTGTAGCTGAGGTAGGAACTACCAATAGGCTAGGCTTTCAACTTTTGATGTACCAGACTTATGTATCTTTATGAATTGTAATAATGGCAAAGAAATATAAATTTATTCAGAAACCCTTTTAAGGTGTAATGGCATATAATTGTGGAATAAAATGACTCGTGTTATTTTTGGATATTCATCTCTGAGACTATAACTTGTGGTGTGTGTGTTTATTGTGTGGTCATAGTACGGAGTAGTTGATTGTTTATTAAGATTGGGTGTTATTAAGGGAAATGGAACTCGTGACAACCCGGATCCCCGACCCCGGATTTTGGGGGTGTTACAGAAATGGTATCAGAGCTAAGCATTATAAACCTCAGAGATGATATGACGTTAAAATAATAAGTTCACTAAGATAATAAGAACTCTTGCCAAGTTCATAGTCGGACTACCTAACGTAGTACTGACAGTTAAAACCCTTATGGGAACCCTTATAAATATTGTGATAGAAGCGTAGTTCGTTATCGTATATGGTTGCGGGACTCCGAACCCTGAGGTTGAGGAGCAACAACGCGATGATGTTTTATTACTTATTGGAGATCAGATTATGGATCTGATAGAGCGTCCTAATGCGGGACCGGATGATGTTCATATTGAGGATGTAGCGGTTGAGGATGTTATCCTAGAAGAGATTGTTGCTGAGAAGAATCCCGTGGAGGATCCTGACAAGAATGAATGAAGGACCACTGAGCAGTTGATGACTATGGTTAAGGCGACTACCAGAGGTAGGATTGGCCGGTTACTATCGGAGGTTCGTTCAAGTTCGTAAAGATAGTAGCCCCTTTAACGTGCTTACTCGTAAGACTGAGAAGTTCTAATGGACAGAGAAATACGAGAACAACTTTCAAGAACTAAAGCAAAGATTGGTGACGGCCCCTATGATGGCGTTGCCGGATGGAAAAGGAGATTTTGTGATGTGTAGTGACGCTTCGCATAAGGAATTAGGGTGCTTCTTATATAGCACAACAAGGTAATCGCGTACGCGTCAAGACAATTAAGGGAATATAAAATTCGATATCCCCACCCATGAGCTTGGGCTCGTGGCAATAGTTTTTCCCTAAAGATTATAGGCACTACTTGTATGGAGAGAAGTGCGAGATTTACACAAGCCATAAGTGCTCTAGTGCATTTTCACGCAGAAAGAGCTCAACATGCGCTAGAGGAGGTGGTTGGAGCTAATCAAGAATTACGATTATGAGATTTTTTATCATCAGGGAAAGCCAAAATGGTGGCTAATGCCTTAGTATAAAGGAGAGACTCAAGATGAAAATGTCTTTGGGAGAGTTAATAAGAGATTTTGAGAAAATGGAAATAGAAGTGAAGGTAACCGGAGCCGGTACCGAAACGTTGTTTGAGATTTCAATACAGTCCGAATTATCGAAAAAGATCATATTATGCCAAGACAAATTGATGAATGAAGGCAGAGAGCCAATGACTGGAGAAGAGATTAATACCGAGAAAGATGATAAGGGAATAATGAGGTGTTCCTACAAAATTTGGGTTCCAAATGTTCAAGAGCTTAAAGATGAGACCTTAGATGAAAGCTAGTTTGAGGAATAAGATTTAAAGCAAACCCTGAACGTGATAGTCAGGGAGTTCGCCATCAAGATAGAAGGAACCCATTACATAATGAAGTGGAAAATGAGGATTTAAAACATGTAGGATGACCCCGATTATGGGGAGGGGGAGGGAACGTTCAGACTAAGGAAACAGAAGTCGAGTAAGGAAAGGAGACCCGAGACGGTACTCCTATACGGCAATTCATGGACCTGTCTAAAAAGAACTTACTATTATCCCCAACCACCACCCTGAGGAGACAGTGCGGTGGGAAATTCTTTCAGGACCTTTAAGTCGCTAAGCTCTCAGAGTTCCAAGGAACAAGCGAACCCAGTAGAGGCGAGAGCCTGGCTAAAGGAAATATAGGAATCATTTGAGATTCTAAATGATGAACGAATCACAAAAGACTATTTTTATCACTTACCCTCCTAAGAGAGAGACCACCTGCTGGTGAAAGACCAAGAAAGGCACGGAGCCAGAGGTTAGAATAAACTGGTTAAAGTTCAGTCAATTATTTTCGGGAAAGTAATTCCCAAGGTTATAGAGATAGTATAAAAGCTTTAGAGCCAGAACAAAGGCGAACGAGTATGATAAATTATGAATCTAAGATTGTAAAAGTTGTCAAGATTCATCTGGAGGACAAGAATCCCAGAACGATGTGATGTTTGAAGTCAATGATTAGTGGGTTCGTGAAATGACTGTAAGAGAAAGGAAAATAAAGAGAAACTGAAGTGGAAAGAAATAAAAAAAAGGCAATACAGTTTGAGGAATGATAAGGGAGTTGGGTATGAGGAAACCCTAAAGACTAGAAGCAATAGAAATGGAAAAGTATGTAATCGTCAGGATGAGGGTAATTCACTATGAGTTAAAGTTGATGGTTGAAAGCATAAGAGATACATATATTTTATCCCCTGTAAGTTGGGAGGATTCGAGGAAACCTTGAGATAGTTCGAAGGATAAATAATGAGACGCGGATAGACTGAGGAGACAAGAAAGTAAGAAATTAGGAAAATTGGATGAAGGAAGTGACCTTCAAGAATGTGAAGTGTAAGACCGGTGGCATGATACCCAGAAAGGGAGACGCCAGGTATGAAAGACATCCCAACATTGAGATGACTGTTGAGATAAACAACAAAAGTAAATGAGGAATTATTAAAAGAAGTTCAAGTTGAACACGACCAATATCTTCCAGAACATCCTTGTTATCGTTACCAAATTAGGCAAGAAAAGCGGATAACCGTTGTTATCTTTTGGAGGCCATATTGATTGACCTCATTTTGAATACAGATGTTATTGTGAAATTAGGCATATACTATCGAGGTGGGAATGATTGAATAAGACACCCTTATCAGGGATATATGACTTGATTTATCCATGGAAGGATGCATGTACCTTTTTAAAGGTGGAATTAAGGATAGAACATCGGTAACTTAAAATGAATCCTAAGGGAATGCATAAAGGATTGGCATCTTACCCATAATAGGGACAATATGAGTTTTGACAATATGAATTGAAAGGGATTAAGGTAACAACAACCTTTAAGGATCAGTGGAGAAATTTTTCAGAAGTATATAGACAATGGTTCTAGTATTAGTAAATGGTATTTTGATATGCCCTGTATCTAGGGAGTACATGATGAAGGATTTAAGGATAACCTTAGAGGTTTTACAAGAGAAAGATAATATTCAAAGTTCTCAAGAATAGAAATTTTAAAAAAGAAAATATGACGTAATAATAATAATGCCAGGTGGGGCACATGTTAAACCATGATAAAGTATAGATTGAACCAATGAAGGTCAAGATTGGTAAAAAAAAACAAGAAGGACCCAAGATAAGAGACGTCCTAAGTATGATCGAGAGTCAGTCATGGTAATGTTCACATCTAAAGACTAAGGCAATGACTTATGGAAAAATGGTGATTTTTTTTCTCACCAGGACTTAAGAGAAGCATTTTCACATAAGTAGTGATTGAAATGGGGTAGAAAATTTAGTTGGAGGTGGTTAAAATGACATTGATTGTAAGAAAATTTTACTATCAGGAAAGGCCAAAGAGGTGGCCAACACTTTAAGTGTAAGAGGACAATTATCGGCGCTCGTGCCAGAGGAATACAGTGATAATGGTTAATTCCGTGAAGGTTGTATTATGGTGTGAAAGATTGACATTCCTTCTGATGACTGTGCGGTACTCAACCATAATAGTTGTTTGGTAAAGATTTAATTCATGTAATCGCCGTGAGCGGGCTTTCTATCTTAGAAGGTCTTATCTTGAGATAAGCCAGGAGCATGTTACGAAAGGACTAAATGAACCTTTGAGCTTCAAGTCTCCCAGTAAAGAAATATGGTTAATAATGGTATTAGCCTGCTATCGTTGCTTTGATTGAAACTCTTCTGCAATTTTATCTGCTTCATGTCATGTATGTACGTCAGGATCAGGAATGTTCTTCACGAATCATGAATGGTGATTATGTTACCTCCTTAGAAGGATTCGATATGATATAAATGGACTCCGTATGTTTAGCTATTAAAACTTCATGGAAAATGAATGACTACAGTAGGTCAGTGGTGGACCCTAGTAATGCAGCAACGATTCTTTGAATAATGAGCCGATTACAACCGTGAGAGTTGTACTGTAATGGATGTTGAGATTGGGTACCACTAATCGGGTTGTGGTGATGTATAAGTTATCATTAATAGACTAATTAAGTCAATTATTTACCTATTGAATACTTATTCCTTCTTATCAATAGAGAGTCGTATTACTATACGAGGAAGGTTGCGGTGCAAGCATAGAATTCTAGTAACGATGATGTCTAGAATGAGATCCCAGATTCGATTTTTGATGTCGAGGGAGTTTCAAAGGTGATTGTGTATAAGCTCGAGCAAGAGCATGGGTCCATAGAATGATGGACAGAATATCAAAAATATTTAGGCATGGGTCCATAAGCAAACGTTAGGGTTCAATTGGTTAAAGTCTAGTTTCTTATGCGATCGTGGTTTAATTTCGGCTTATGTTGTTGTTCATAGGTTACCGGACCCACTCTAAGTTTAAGTCTACCCCGGAGCACTCAGGCAAGTTTTCTACCCGTTATAATATTGTTGTGATGTAAATATACGTATATGCATTATCTTGTGATAAGTGCATGATTGTTATTAGCAAATCCTGCGATATATTGGAGCATGTAATATGGTATATATGCATGTCTGTTTCGTAATCTTGATATCTAATTGTTGATTCAATTGCTTATAAATTGCATAATACATATGCTAGAGATAAGCAGTAGTTGCGTATACCCTTAGTATATGGGACCCAAAGGTGAACATTTTCTAAACCGGGAGTCGATGTTCCCGAGTATATTATATATATTTATAATATATAGATATAGTTTTCAAAACTATTAATCGAATAAGGTTTATTCGATAACTTTATTTTAATTAATGAATATTATTTTTGAATATTCATTCGAGGACTTATGACTCCGTTTATTTTATTTAATGAATATTATTTTAAATATACATTCGAGGACTTAAGACTCCGTTTATTTTATTTAATGAATATTATTTTGAATATTCATTCGAGGGCTTATGACTCCCCTTCTTTTATTAAATAATATTCTTTATTTTATTAAAGAATAATGTTTCGATAATCAAACTTATTTTCGATTATTCACATAAAGATCGTACTTTCGTATAGTATATCTTTGGTTATTTATTATTCATTTCAAGAATGAGTTTTAAAAATTTTACTTCAAATTATTTTTATAAAGATTATCCTTATGGGAATATTATTTAAATAATAATATTCAGATATTTTCTAATATATCGGGACTGATTTATTTCATTAAATCAGCATTACTCCAAACATTCTTAAAAATGTTTCGAGTCTTCAAAATGATTTTTAAAAGTTAGAGCGGATCCCAAAACTCATTTTTATATTTAAGATCTTCCTTTCGAACGGGATTTAAATACTCGCTTAAAACCTGAGGGATCCGGCTCAGTGGTGTATTTTAAATTCGCAACGAGGTTGCTGTTTTGAGAAAACATCTTGATTACTTTCCCATAGTTCGGGAAGTAAGTTCATCTAATTGAGTCGGCATAAGCAACATGGGCTCAGTGGGCGTCCATGAAAGTGTAAGTGGCTCAGTGGGAGTCCATCAATGCGTAAGTGGCTGAGTGGCAGTCCAACATAGGTCCTAATATGGCCAGGGTGATGACCAGTGGGGAATTCGTCCATCTACTAGTAGAAAAGATTACTTATTGGTATATTTGCCTGATCAGCAAGTTATCAGGTTTATGCCAAGGTTTTCTCCTTTCCAAATTCATTGGATATTGCAACTCTGTTTATAATTTTCATAACAGAGTTTTTCAAGGAGCGTATGAAATGTATATATATAGGTGTATATATATATATATATATATATATATATATATCGGGACTTAATGAAGTATCTCGTAACTTCATTATTTATAATGATATTTCAAAGATTGAATCTATTCAAATCTTATCTTGTAGTCTCATCTATGTGATGAACTTTTGAAACGGATTATACCTTGAACGGTGGTAGTTCAATTAGTATTTGGGAAGGATATAAGTATATTGGAGTATTTTGTAACTTCATCTTTTCAACTTATATCTAGTTAATGATTATCTTATGAATGACAAAGGTTTTCAGAAGAACGTTGAGACAAGGTTATATATATGAGATCACCTTGCAACGATATTTTTATACATTTATAAACTGGAACTCTGTGTATATTATGCCTGGCAGAGTATTTCAAAGATTTTGAAAAGTATATATGTATATACTGAATATTTTGTGACTTGGTCACGTTAAGATATCAACTTGGTTCATTTCTTCTTAACTAAGACTTTCTTGAGTACTATGAGAATGCTCATATATTGTAAATTATTATACATAGTATTTCGGTGGGCTTGTTGCTCACCCTTGCTTTCTTCTTTCATCACACAACATCAGATAGACAAGATGAACAGGACCAAGCTTCCAATTTGCGAGCGGATAGGAAACGTTCCGCAGTTTCCTATAGGCGTTGATGTCGCTGTACTGAGGTAGGAACTACCAATAGGCTAGGCTTTCAACTTTTGATGTACCAGACTTATGTATCTTTATGAATTGTAATAATGGCAAAGAAATGTAAATTTATTCAGAAACCCTTTTAAGGTGTAATGGCATATAATTGTGGAATAAAATGACTCGTGTTATTTTTGGATATTCATCTTTGAGACTATAACTTGTGGTGTGTGTGTTTATTGTGGGGTCATAGTACGGAGTAGTTGATTGTTTATTAAGATTGGGTGTTATTAAGGGAAATGGAACTCGTGACAACCCGGATCCCCGACCCCGGATTTGGGGGTGTTACAACAAGCCTACCGAAATAATATGTATAATAATTAACAATATATGAGCATTCTCATAGTACTCATGAAAGTGTTGGTCAAGATGAAATGAACCAAGTTGATATCTTAACGCGACAAGTCGCAAAATATTCAGTATATATATACATATATACTACTCAAAATCTTTGAAATCCTCTGACATGTATAATGTACACAGAGTTCCAATTTATAACTGTATAAAAATATTGTTGCAAGGTGATCTCATATATCTAACCTTGTCTCAACGTTTTTCTGAAAATCTTTGTCATGCATAAGATAATCATTAACCAGATATAAGTTAAAAATATAAAGTTACAAGATACTCCAATATACTTATATCTTTTTCCGAACACTACTTGAACTACCACCGTTCAAGGTATAAATAGTTCATCCCATAGATGAAGCTACAAGATAAAACTATATAGAATCAATCTTTGAAATATCATCAAAATGAAATGAAGTTACGAGATACTTCATTTGATAAAAATATCATTTTGAAACTCGACCCTGCCAACACTCAACAATCGCCCAGCTGTAGCCTTTCTTTTGAAGTGCTTAAGGTAGCGTTGCAGAAATATCCAATTGGATGATGAACTCATTACGGGAGTTTACCGCGCCAGGAAGACCACTCACGATGATCAGTCGCAGTAGTACAACCCCACCATTTTCTACATGTAGAGGAGAACCATCGTATTTACTTGTCAACCGAACACTGGACTCCTAAGGAATGGACCGTCTTAGCGGAACTTCCAGGCCATTTGGGCCAATATAATAAGGCTGGGCCGGCGCCACTCGACCACTTACGCCACTCCTAGTTCAGATGAAATCCATGTCTCTGAAACGTAAAGCTCGTTCCCCCTTTCCCCAAGTAGAAACTTGTTGATACGGTTCCACCAAGAAGTCGTATCTAGTTGGAAAGGAAAACTCACCGATATTTCCCAGACGGTGCCTGTTAATGGATTAACTTGTTCCAAGAATTTTACTTCCCGAGTGTTGGGTAAGTAATCAAAAACTCTTTTATCCAAACAGCAACCTTGCTGCGAATATAAAATACACCACAGAGCCGGATCCCTCAGGTTTTGAGCGAGTATTTAAATCCCCTTCGAAAGGAGGATCTTAAATATAAAAATGAGTTTTGGGATACGCCCTAACTTTTAAAATCATTTTGAAGACTCGAAAACATTTTTAAGAATGTCTGGAGTAATGCTAATTTAATGAAATAAACCAGTCCCGATATATTTAGAAAATATCTAAATATTATTATTTAAATAATATTCCCATAAAGGATAATCTTTACAAAAATAATTGAAGTAGAAGTTTTAAAACTCATACTTGAAATGAATAATAAATAACCAAAGATATACTTATATGAAAGTACGATCTTTATTTGAATAATCGAAAATAAGTTTGATTATTGAAACATTATTCTTTAATAAAATAAAGAATATTATTTAATAAAATAAGCGGAGTCATAAGTCCTCGAATGAATATTTAAAATAATATTCATTAAGTAAAATAAGCGGAGTCATAAGTCCTCGAATGAATATTCAAAATAATATTCATTTAGTAAAATATAGTTGTCGAATTAACCTTATTCGATTAATAGTTTTGAAAACTATTCATATATATATAGATAAATATATATATATATATATATATTATGTCACACCCCAACTTTACCAATAATTTAAATATAACTATTACAACATTTTAAAAGAAGTAAACATAACCAAATCCAAGATCTTACAGTTTAGGGTTTGGAACAGCCCAACACTACCATCTATTACAACTGATTTTAATATCGAGTCCTCACACAAACTACTATCTCTTATTCTACTTGAGCTCAAACATAAGCATCAGCATCACTGGTCTTACGGGCGGTCTGCTTGAATCTAACCATAGTTGCTAGCTGTAATATCAGGGTAAAGCAAGGAGTGAGCCAAAAGCTCAGCAAGTGCTAAACAGTACGATACAAAACATAAATCGAGATATACTTTAAAGAATGAAAATGGGAAGACATAACCAATGATAACGAGAGATAAAACTTTGGGTGATGGCATCATTTTGCTTGTATAAAAACAATTTCAAAATCATATCTTAATCAAAATCATTTTATGACGCTACGGATTACAGCCGGTGATCAGCCGCGAAGTAATCCCGAACCTCGCTGGGTTCTAAAACATTAATGGGATCCCTAGGCAACTTTTAAGCCTAATATAAGTGTGGAAATGACTCGCGTCTCAGTTCAGATCCACTATTAAGAGAAAACATTTATCCCCCTTTGGGACTGAAAATCCACATTTTAAAAATCAATGCCGATTTATGACAAAATGTCTTTTGACCGTAAACATTTTTATCAAGGGATTATAGATCAACTCGAAACACGGGAAATATGGTACTAAATCTCAGGGCCATGATCCACGAAACTTTACTCTATTAGGGTAACTGAAAGGTTTTCATATATCAAAACTTGGACAAGGAAATTTAGTGAGGCTATTGGATATTATGAAGGGGTAATGCCAAACTGGGCTTAAAGCAATGATTTCTCGTCAAGGTGCAAGTGCTAGATCATCAAGAAGATAAGCATCATGAATACTAAGGGTGTTAAGGTATGAAGAAACGATCTTTAACTCAGGATATATCAGAATTGTCAGGCTTTAGGATAAGAAAGAGGGGTATCAATCAATGAGGAACAACTTTGATAACTATCTGGCTTTCAGGTATCAAGGTAAGGTTCTATAGGGGTTCAAGTATCAGGATGAGATATCAATACTTAGGAATCATTAGCATGGTAATCAAGAGGATCAACCAAGTGCTATAACAACTCTTTATTTTATCATTGCATTCAAATTACTTTAATATACTATCATGATAAGACTTTTGAACTACTTGCAATACATACTCGAGGGTTCATGGCATTTCTATATGATTCAAAGATACGCTTGATTTAAATATATCAAAATGACTAAGGATAGTTGCATCAATATATATGAGCTATTTGCAGTGAATACGAAAGGCAAGTTGAATCACTTGCCTTGAGGAAAGCTGGTCTGGTCTGACTGGTAGGAGCAAATGGAAGCTTCACTCGACCTTTATGGCAAGTTTACCCTCGTCTCGAGATCCTACATAAATAATAATCCCCATTATAATATATTCTCACCAACTTAACCTATTTATAACCCAAATTTAAACACGGATGGCACATAGGCCTATATGCACTTAATTTATATTCACCTTAAAAATATAATTACACACATAGCCACATATACTCACATATCATATTGTAATACCAAATAATACCACATACACCATAATTCAACACTAGGCTTGGATGATCTCGACTCACAACTTAAGTCACTTGGTCGCTAAACTAGACAAAGTCTTCAAATTTTGGCTTCCTAACTCGATGTGCCTTTACTAAAATATCCAAGACCTATTGACCCTCACTTGGGCCTTTTGCTCTACTGACCTTACACTATCTTATAACTATGGTGGTCAACCTAGATCTCACTCCTAAGTATTCTAAAACTATGCGATAAGTGAAAGTGCTCACTGGTGTAAATTTCCGAATGACATCTATGGTTTCTTGAGTGCATTAGACACCCTTAAACTACAAGTTTTCCTTCAAAACTTTCACATAAGACTCTCCTGACCTTAGGGCATCTCCCAAACTTGATGTGGCTCAAGGGACTGGCTTGGGCCTTCTTGGGCCTAAGCTTAAAGTCCAAGGTTCCCCTGTTTTTCTGGGCAGAAAACGCCCTGACTTGAATTAACTTGTGACACATGGTTCTAATTCATATCCTATGCACTATGGTTGGAAAAACTTCTCTGACACTCCCTCTAACTAAGGCCCAATAGGGCCTAATGAGGGCCTACCCATGACATGGTCAAATATCCCTATTTCTAAGTTGCAACAAAACTGTCCCCTGCTGGACAGATTTTGTTATTCTACTTGTGCACCTAACCAAACGACATGCAAACCTCCAACCAACTCCTAAAACCTTTTATATACTCTTAATACTAACTTCTGGTGGATTGGGCCTCAAAGGGCACATCAATGACATGGTCAAAACTCACTCTAAACCTCAGGGTACTAAACTGATTTTCTGCAGAAACTAAGACTCTTCTTTCTCCAAGGTTTTTACTTGACAAACTCAACCACCAACAACCCAATACCCAAACCAAGACTTAAACATGGTGATCTACTGAATTAACTCCCTTACAATCAAAATAATCTTGGTGGAGATCATCCTTACCTAAGGTGCAATCATGGCAAAATAAAGGAAATCACATTGCACAATTTACAAGTCATCAAGTTTTTGAAACAACAATTTATGTATTTTTATAATATATACATAAATTATTACCATACATCAAGGAGCACTAATCAATATTAACACCTTATTCCTACTGAAATTAAAGCTTACTAACAAAATCTTTCCAAATGATCAAAATCTTCCAACAATCCAAGAGAAATTTACATGCATGCATGTCTTCGAGTTTTACCAATCAAAGCAACATGTTTTCTAAATATATTTTACCATGAATTTGATATGCAAGCCTAGAATAAGCTATATCTAGATGATCACTTAGCATGCAAAGGGTTTTATCAAGACTTCACTAAGATTTTCATGTTATCATCACAAAAATACACAAAGTGGAACATGACAACCAAAACACCATCCATTCGGCTCCTATCAAGTCATGGCCGAATGGATTAGGGTGAAAACAACAATTGCATGAGTGTATCATACTCATGTCTAGACATTCTCAACCCTTTGCTACTATAACTCATGATGAAAGCCTTGAATTCACAAGAATCAAGGATATTCACTTGGAGTTTTAACAAAACACCATCATGCAAGGTCAACACATAAGTTTTTCTACTCTAAACTCTTAAAATATACAAGAACAACATGTAGGGAGTAGGATTACTTGATAATAGGATGATTGTTTGAGTGAGAAATGAAGAAAGAAGGGGATGGGGGCTCGGTTTTTGGGAATTGCCGAGAGGGGAGGGGGAAAAGCTGAGAGGGAGGGGGAGGAAGGAGATGAGAGTGAAGTGGTGGGGTGAAGTGAAATGGTGATCACTTCCTTGAGTTGTTTTTATGTCTTGATTTAACTATATTGTGAGTGGGTTTGAGAAATGACAAGGGTATCCTTCTAGCTAGAATTAAGCTAACTTGCATGCAAGGTCAAGGAGGTAATTTGGCTACTAGTTCATGAGTTAGTGGGTTTGTAATTATCCTCTTTGTCCTTGAAAAGAATGAAAGGGTGGTTTGCATGCAAGGGCTTCCTTGTAATTTTGTAATTATGACAACTAAAATTTATAAAGATTTATTTTTATAAAATAAAATACAAGTTCAAAAATTATAAAATTTATACCATAAAATAACTTGGATTTTTAGAAATTTTATAAAACCACTTTTGAAATTTGTGAAAAAAATGACTTTTAAAAAGAAATTTATTCAAGGTTTAAAATATTTCTTATAAATCAAAAATAAAAGAAATAAATAAACTTTTGCTTTGAAAAATCATATACCACATAAAGCAAATTTAGGACGCAGAAATTTTCATTCACACAAGCATACAATAATTGAATATATTGGCATTCGGCTTTAAAATTGCACCAAATTTACAAATAATATTACACGAAAATGCCGGTTGTAACATCCTCTCCCCCTTAAGGGGTTCTGTCCCCAGAATCTAAGAGAACAGATGAGGATACCGGGAACGCATATCAGACTCAAACTCCCAAGTCGGTTCTTCGACCTTAGGGTTCCTCCAAAGTACTTTTACTAACTTTACTGACTTTTTTCTAAGACTCTTCTTTTGCCAGTCGACTATTTTGACCGGTTGCTCCACAAATGACATGTCTGCCTGAATTTCTACAGGTTCATATTCTATCACATGGCTAGTGTCAGGATTGTACTTCTTAAGCAACGATACATGGAACACATTATGCACATGCTGATACTGAGGTGGTAAGGCCAACTCGTAGGCCACCTTCCCCACTTGACTCAAAATTTTAAAAGGACCTATATATCTAGGTGCTAACTTCCCTTTCTTGCCAAATCTAGACAACCCTTTTCTAGGCGACACCTTCAACAAAACAGCTTCGCCAATTTGGAATTGAACATCCTTACGCGTTGGATCCGCATACTTCCTCTGTCTATCTTGAGCAGCAAGTAACCTTCTCTGAATTAGCTTGACTGTGTCATGCAACTGTTGCACCAATTTCGAGCCGAGAATCCTTCCTTCTCCTACTTCATCCCAACTTGTTGGTGATCTACATTTTCGCCCGTACAAAGCTTCGTATGGTGGCATGCCAATACTGGAATGATAGCTATTGTGGTAAGAGAATTCAATCAACGACAAGTGGTTGTCCCAACTTCCTGCAAAATCGATTGCACAACTGCGCAACATGTCTTCGATTGTTTGAATTGTCCTTTCGCTCTGACCATCAGTCTGTGGGTGGTACGCCGTGCGCATATTCAACTTCGTGCCAAGATATTCTTGAAATTGCTTCCAGAATCTCGAGTTAAATCGGGGATCTCTGTCTGAAACTATTGATACAGGTACTCTATGCCTTAGTACGATTTCGCGCACATACAGATGAACCAATTTGTCCAATGACGACTTCTCATTAATTGGAAGGAAATGTGCTGACTTCGTAAGACGATCAACTATAACCCATATAGCGTCATGTCCGGATTTCGTTCGCGGTAGTCCCACTATAAAATCCATAGCAATATTTTCCCATTTCCATTCTGGAATCTTTAGGGGCTGAATTAATCCGCTTGGTCATTGATGTTCTGCCTTCACCTTCTGACAAGTATAACACTTCGCAACCCATTCTGCCACGTCTCGCTTCATATTTGGCCACCAAAAGTTCTTCTTTAAGTCTCGATACATCTTGGTGCTTCCCGGGTGGATTGAAAATTTCGAATTGTGGGCTTCGTGTAGGATTTCATTCTTTAATTCAGGTACATGAGGAATCCAAATTCTGGAGCAAAACCTTAGTATCCCTTGCTCATCCCTTTGAGTATTAATCTCCTCTTCAGTTAACTGATTCTTCTCTTTCTTTATTACTTCTTCTTGACATTTCTTTATCTTTTCCACTAGGGTTGGCTGAAAAGTCATTGCACGACAAACTTCTTCAACTTTTCCACAATCACAGAGTTCCAGTTCAAATCTATTGATTTCTTCAGTCAATTCCTTTGGTGTTGCCATCATATTCAATCTCTCCTTTCTGCTTAGTGCATCGGCCACAACATTCGCTTTTCTAGGATGGTAATTTATCGAGCAATCGTAGTCCTTGATCAATTCCAGCCATCTCCTCTGCCTCATATTGAGCTCCTTCTGAGTGAAAATGTACTTTAAACTCTTATGATCTGTGTAGATTTCACACTTCTCTCCGTAGAGGTAATGTCTCCAAATCTTAAGTGCGAACACTATGGCGGCTAGCTCCAAGTCATGCGTCGGGTACTTCAACTCATCCGGTTTCAACTATCTTGACGCATACGCGATCACCTTACTGTGTTGCATTAACACACAGCCCAATCCTTTATGTGAAGCGTCGCTGAATATCACAAAGTTTCCTTGGTCATCTGGTAGCACTAACACCGGAGCTGTTACCAATCTCTGTTTCAACTCTTGAAAGCTATCCTCATATTCTGCACTCCATTCAAACTTTTGATTCTTCCTGGTTAACTTGGTCAATGGCGTGGCGATTTTCGAAAAATCCTTGACAAACCTTCTATAGTATCCTGCCAATCCTAGAAAACTTCGCACTTCCGTAGGAGTCTTTGGCCTCTCCCAACTCATAATTGCCTCAATCTTTGCCGGATCCACTTTAACTCCTTCATTTCCAATGACGTGTCCCAAGAATTGAACTTCCTTTAACCAAAACTCATATTTGGAAAACTTGGCATACAACTTCTCTTGCCGAAGTATCTCCAATGCTATCTAGAGGTGCTGTTTATGTTCTTCTTCCGACTTAGAATAAATAAGGATGTCATCAATGAATACCACGACAAACTTGTCCAGATACTTCTTAAATACTCGATTTATCAGATCCATGAATGCGGCCGGGGCGTTGGTCAATCCAAACGGCATTACTAGTAATTCATAATGCCCAAATCTGGTCCTAAATGCTGTCTTGGGAATATCTTCTTCTTTGATCTTTAATTGATGGTATCCCGATCTCAAGTCAATCTTTGAAAAGCATTTTGCTCCCTTTAGCTGGTCAAAAAGGTCATTTATTCTTGGTAGCGGGTAGCGGTTCTTGATCGTTACCTTATTCAACTCCCGATAATCTATGCATAGTCGCATACTCCCATCTTTCTTCTTTACAAACAAAATAGGTGCTCCCCATGGTGATGTACTTGGTCGTATCACACCCTTATCCAACAATTCTTGTAGCTGGCTCGCCAACTCTTTCATTTCTGCTGGTACCATCCTAAATGGGGCCTTTGAAACTGGTTCTGTGCCTGGAGCAAGGTTGATCTCGAACTCGATTTGTCGATCTGGTGGTAAGCCCGGTAGTTCATCTGGAAACACATCAGGAAACTCGTTAACTACAGGTATATCTTCTATGCTGGGACTCCCTTTTTCTGAATCTACTACATAAGCTAGGAATGACTCACAACCTTTTCTAAGTAGCTTCTTAGCCTGAACGATTGTAAGAAATAGTTGTTCTTGCCTCTGCCACTTAAATACTACCTTCTCTCCACTCTTCGTCTTTAAATACACTTTCTTGGTCGTACAATTAATCTGAGCGTTATTCTCTCCTAACCAATCCATTCCTAAAATTATATCAAACTCCCCCAACTTGAAGAGTATCAAGTCGGCTGAAAACTTATACCCCGAAATATTAATCTCACACTTCGGACAGAATTGATTCATAGGAATCTTCTCTTGGTTCGCAATTACCACATTTACTACCTTGCTCAAAATCATTTTATCAAATTGAAGCTTATCAACAAAATTTTCTGATATAAAAGATCTTGTTGCTCCCGAATCAATCAATACTTTAGCTTTGACATTGTTGAGTAAAAGTGTACCTGCTATCACCTCAGAATTCTGAACAACATCCTTATCTTCAGATCAAATGTCCTTGCTGTTGCTTGCGGGGTTGGTGTAGGTGGTGGAGGTAATGCCAATACCTCAGCTGGCACGCTCGCACTGGTACTTGCCACATTCATTAGAGCTCTGACTGGTCCGGTTGCCTTGCACTCCCTAGCTATGTGTCCAGTCTTCCCACACTTGTAACACGTAACTCCTGGCTTCGGCATCTTGCACTCATTCGCCAAATGCCCCTTCGGGTTACACCTATAGCAGGTCATGCTCAGTTTATTGCACACTCCAGGGTGCCTTCTTCCACAGTGCTTGCATTCTGGTCTCTGGAACCTGTTTTCTCCAACTTGGCCTTGGCTTGCCTGGTTGTTCCCCTTTGATTCTTGCCTTTTGCCCAAATTTCCCTTCTTTTGAAGATTTCCGCCCTTATGGAATCCGATCCTCTTTACATTCTGATCTTGTGAACTTCCGGCTTCAGACTTTTCTCCATAAAATGGAACCTTCCTCTTCTTGTTATCCCTTTCCTTCCTTGACTACGTCCCATTATTCTCAATCAGAGCAGCTTTCTGTACTACTCCCGCATATGTTTCAAGTTCAAACATAGCCACTCTATCTCTGATCCAAGGCTCCAATCCTTGCTGTTGCTTTTTCCTCCTCAATGCTGGTATACTTTATCACAAACCTTGACAACTCAGTGAACTTCTTCTCATACTCCAGTACAGTCATGTTCCCTTGCTTCAACTCCAAAAATTTAAGCTCCATCTGATTCTGCATGTACTTAGGGTAATACTTTTCCAGAAATAACTTTTTAAATCTCTCCCAAGAAACCTGCTGAGTTGCTTCCATAGCTTTTACTGATTCCCACCAATAGATGACTTCGCCCTTCAAGAAGTTAGTAGCATATGGCGTCTTCTGATCGTCTCCTAACTGTACCAACTCAAAAGCCCTTTCCATTTCCTTAATCCATGTGTTAGCTATTACTGGATCAGTGGTATCATGAAATGCAGGTGGATTCACATTCTGAAATGCCTTGAAAGTGACAACTTGTCTAGGTGGTACTGGTGGTTCAGGTGGTTGGTGTAGTTCACGGTTATCTTGGTTTTCAATTCATTGTTGAAGAGTTAGTTGTTGTTGAGCTATAGCATTGGTTTGTTATTGCAAAGTTTCCAGTAATCGAAGAATATTTGGGTCTGTGGTAGATGTGGTTGTTGGGTTCTTCTTTTTGGGAGGCATGATCCTGAAATAAGAGTTATTTTAAAACATATATGAATGATAAAATAATTTGAGGGTATCGCATGTCATTCTTGTTTACTTATGAGATCAAGTTTCAAATTAAGCAGATATGGCGATGCATATAAAAGCGTAAAATAACAGTTGAGAGCAAATGGAACAATAGTGCATGATTATTGAAATTTAAAGGTCACAATACATCAATACATCAGGATTAGGACAAAGTCTGATTCTTGGAACAACAGGCTTATTTAAAGGAAATAACGGAAACAACTGGGAATTCTACGGAGTCTGATAGTACAACAACATAAAAAGGTAAGTGGAAAGAACTAAGGCTCCACTCCATCTGAACGGGGCTTGGTAGTCTTTTCCTCTCAAAGCGTCTTCACAATGCTCTGGAGCTCATCCGCCACCATCTGAATGACATACTGGCTGGTGCGGTCCCGGTGCGCTGGCATCTCCTCAAGCTTAGTGTTGACGTACTGAACCAAGGTCTCAAGTCTCGCAGTCATCTGCTCCTTGGGCTTCCCTTCATAGTTTCGGCTGTCCGGGTACACGTTCTTCAGTCGGTCTATCAGTCAGTCGTACTTGCCCTGAAGCATGTCAAACTCGCGCCTGAACTCAGCATACACGGAGAAAACAATAGTGTCATCCGACCCAGAGGGTGTCGAGGAATGCGCCCTTTGCTGATAACCAATAAGAGGAGTATTAATAATAAATTTACTTAACCTACTCTCTCGCATATTATCTATAACCTATACATATACCCTATAACCTATTTGGGCTGTCCAGGGACTCTAAACCGTAGCTCTGATACCAAAACCTGTCACACCCTAACTTTACCAATAATTTAAATATAACTATTACAACATTTTAAAAGAAGTAAATATAACAAAATCCAAGATCTTATAGTTTAGGGTTTGGAACAGCCCAACACTACCATCTATTACAACTGATTTTAATATAGAGTCCTCACACAAACTACTATCTCTTATTCTACCTGAGCTCGAACATAAGCATCAGCATCACAGGTCTTACGGGCGGTCTGCTTAAATCTAACCATAGCTGCTAGCTGTAATATCAGGGTAAAGCAAGGAGTGAGCCAAATGCTCAACAAGTGCTAAATAGTACGATACAAAACATAAATCAAGATATACATTAAAGAATGACAATGGGAAGACATAACCAATGATAACGAGAGATAAAACTTTGGGTGATGGCATCATTTTGCTTGTATCAAAACAATTTCAAAATCATATCTTAATCAAAATCATTTTATGACGCTATGGATTACAGCCGGTGATCAGCCGCGAAGTAATCCCGAACCTCGCTGGGTTCTAAAACATTAATGGGATCCCTAGGCAACTTTTAAGCCTAATATAAGTGTGGAAATGACTCGCGTCTCAGTCCAGATCCACTATTCAGAGAAAACATTTATCCCCCTTTGGGACTGAAAATCCACATTTTAAAAATCGATGCCGATTTATGAGAAAATCTCTTTTGGCCGCAAACATTTTTATCAAGGGATTATATATCAACTCGAAACACGGGAAATATGGTACTAAATCTCAGGGCCATGATCCACGAAACTTTACTCTATTAGGGTAACTGAAAGGTTTTCATATATCAAAACCTGGACAAGGAAATTTAGTGAGGCTATTGGATATTATGAAGGGGTAATGCCAAACTAGGCTTAAATATATCAAAATGACTCAGAATAGTTGCATCAATATATATGAGCTATTTGCAGTGAATACGAAAGACAAGTTGAATCACTTGCCTTGAGGAAGGCTGGTCTGGTCTGACTGGTAGGAGCAAATGGAAGCTTCACTCGACCTTTATGGCAAGTTTAACCTCGTCTCGAGATCCTACATAAATAATAATCCCCATTATAATATATTCTCACCAACTTAACCTATTTACAACCCAAATTTAAACACGGATGGCACTTAGGCCTATATGCACTTAATTTATATTCACCTTAAAAATATAATTGCACACATAGCCACATATCCTCACATATCATATTTTAATACCAAATAATACCACATACACCATAATGCAACACTAGGCTTGGATGATCTCGACTCACAACTTAAGTCACTTGGTCGCTAAACTAGACAAAGTCTTCAAATTTTGGCTTCCTAACTCGATGTGCCTTTACTAAACTATCCAAGACCTATTGACCCTCACTTGGGCCTTTTGCTCTACTGACCTTACACTATCTTACAACTACGGTGGTCAACCTAGATCTCACTCCTAAGTGTTCTAAAACTATGCGATAAGTGAAAGTGCTCACTGGTGTAAATTTCAGAATGACATCTATGGTTTCTTGAGTACATTAGACACCCTTAAACTATAAGTTTTCCTTCAAAACTTTCACACAAGAATCTCCTGACCTTAGGGCATCTCCCAAACTTGATGTGGCTCAAGGGCCTGGATTGGGCCTTCTTGGGCCTAAGCTTAAAGTCCAAGGTTCCCCTGTTTTTCTGGGCAGAAAACGCCCCGACTTGAATTAACTTGTGACACATGGTTCTAACTCATATCCTATGAACTATGGTTGAAAAAACTTCTCTGACACTCCCTCTAACTAAGGCCCAACAGGACCTAATAAGGGCCTACCCATGACATGGTAAAATTTCCCTATTTCTAAGTTGCAACAAAACTGTCCCCTGCTGGACAGATTTTGTTATTCTACTTGTGCACCTAACCAAATGACATGCAAACCTCCAACCAACTCCTAAAACCTTTTATATACTCCTAATACTAACTTCTGGTGGCTTGGGCCTCAAAGTGCACATCAATGACATGGTCAAAACTCACTCTAAACCTCAGGGTACTAAACTGATTTTCTGCAGAAACTAAGACTCTTCTTTCTCCAAGGTTTTTACTTGACAAACTCAACCACCAACAACCCAATACCCAAACCAAGACTTAAACATGGTGATATACTGAATTAACTCCCTTACACTCAAAATAAGCTTGGTGGAGATCATCCTTACCTAAGGTGCAATCATGGCAAAACAAAGGAAATCACATTGCACAATTTACAAGTCATCATGTTTTTGAAACAACAAGTTATGTATTTTTATAATATATACACGAATTATTACCATACATCAAGGAGCACTAATCAATATTAACACATTATTCCTACTGAAATTAAAGCTTACTAACAAAATCTTTCCAAATGATCAAAATCGTCCAACAATCCAAGAGAAATTTACATGCATGCATGTCTTCGAGTTTTACCAATCAAAGCAACATGTTTTCTAAATATATTTTACCATGAATTTGACATGCAAGCCTAGCATAAGCTATATCTAGATGATCACTTAGCATGTAAAGGGTTTTATCAAGACTTCACTAAGATTTTCATGTTATCATCACAAAAACACACAAAGTGGAACATGACAACCAAAACACCATCCATTCGGCTCCTATCAAGTCATGGACGAATGGATTAGGATGAAAACAACAATTGTATGAGTGTAGCATACTCATGTCTAGCCATTCTCAACCCTTTGCTACTATAACTCATGGTGAAAGCCTTGAATTCACAAGAATCAAGGATATTCACTTGGAGTTTTAACAAAACACCACCATGCAAGGTCAACACATAAGTTTTTCTACTCTAAACTCTTAAGATATATAAGAACAACATGTAGGGAGTAGGATTACTTGATAATAGGATGATTGTTTGAGTGAGAAATGTAGAAAGAAGGGGATGGGGGCTCGGTTTTTGGGAATTGCCGAGAGGGGAGGGGGAAAAGCCGAGAGGGAGGGGGAGGAAGGAGATGAGAGTGAAGTGGTGGGGTGAAGTGAAGTGGTGATCACTTCCTTGAGTTGTTTTTATATCTTGATTTGACTATATTGTGAGTGGGTTTGAGAAATGGCAAGGGTATCCTTCTAGCTAGAATTAAGCTAACTTGCATGCAAGGTCAAGGAGGTAATTTGGCTACTAGTTCATGAGTTAGTGGGTTTGGAATTGTCCTCTTTGTCCTTGAAAAGAATGAAAGGGTGGTTTGCATGCAAGGGCTTCCTTGTAATTTGCTAATTATGACAACTAAAATTTATAAAGATTTATTTTTATAAAATAAAATACAAGTTCAAAAATTATAAAATTTATACCATAAAATAACTTGGATTTTTAGAAATTTTATAAAACCACTTTTGAAATTTGTGATAAAATGACTTTTAAAAAGAAATTTATTCAAGGTTTAAAATATTTCTTATAAATCAAAAATAAAAGAAATAAATAAACTTTTGCTTTGAAAAATCATATACCACATAAAGCAAATTTAGTACGCAGAAATTTTCATTCACACAAGCATACAATAGTTGAATATATTGGCATTCGGCTTTAAAATTGTACCAAATTTACAAATAATATTACAGGAAAATGCCGGTTGTAACATATTATACTCGGGAACATCGACTCCCGGTTTAGAAAATGTTCACCTTTGGGTCCCCTATACTAAGGGTATACGCAAGTACTGCTTATCTCTAGCATAGGTATTATGCAACTTATAAGCATTTGAATCAACAATTAGATATCAAGATTACAAAACAGACATGCATATATACCATATCAGCATGCTCCAATATATCGCAAGATTTGCTAACAACCATCATGCATCTATCACAAGATAATGCATATACATATATACATCACAACAACAGTATAACGGGTAGAAAACTTGCCTGAGCGACTGTGGGTGATAAAAGGCCTGGGACGAGTCTGGTAACCTATAAACATCATATAAGTTGGAATTAAACCAAAGTCGCTTAAGAATCTATACTTTAACCAATTAGACCCTAACGTTCGCTTTTGCGCTTAACGATTCACTTAAGTCGCTCGAGTACCCTCGGCTCCACCATTTTTAATAATTTAACCATTAGGAATTTTAAGGCGATTATTTCGCGAGTACCCTACCAACTGACTAATCCACTTTACATAATTGTTTCATACTCCAATTAGTCATTTAAGGGCCTTAACAAAGGTTTCAAAGTAAGGCGAGGGGTAATGGTTCGTTCGTGAAACGCCGTTACTTAAAACGGTCGTTTCTCCTAAACCGTACATCAGATTCAAGCGAACCACATATCAAAAGAAGCTCGTAAAATGAACTATCTAATCATGGCAATGTTCAAAACCTAACAATGAGTTCACGGGTCCTGATATTAAGAACAAAAGCAGTCTAAGGTAAATCGGGCATTACGACGGCTATGTTTACGCGATTACCAAAGTTTATACAACTCCAAATCAATCACAAACCAACTTACAACCAACATTACAACCAAAATCCATCAAATCCTCACTACATCAGTCCATTACTTCATGTTTTATCCAATTCATTCAATCACAACAAAAGCTACTAACCATACTAAGGTTCATTAACTAATAACCAAGATTCAACCATCAAAATCACTACAAACTCAACCAAACTTTAAACACACAAGCATCATGCATCTCATGAACTATATTAATCAAAACCATTCCTAAATATTCAAAGTAAAACTAGGGTTTGAAGTTTTATACCTTCCTTGAAGCTTTTAATCCATGAAAGATCCTTGGAATGCCCATGGAAGCCTTTATCTATGCTTAAGCTACCTCGACCTGACAAATAAAATCAAGAATCAAAAATTTGTTCTTGAAAGTTACTATTCACCCTAAACTAAAATGATTTGTTTGAGATAGAAAACCTTTGATTCAAGCACTCAAACTACTTCCTCTTCTTAGTTATGAAATATACGATCCAAAGAAACAAACCTCTTGAATTATGATTGAGTGGAGCTTGGGTTTGGAAATTTTTCTTCTTGTTTTTCTTCAAAAAACCGTGAGCAAGGAGATGGGGGGAAGAGAAATGAATGTGTTTGCTTGGTTTCTTTCTTTTTGTTTGTTAATTAACCTTTTACCATGGTAAAAATTGTGTGGCTCACAATCAACCAACCAACCCTTCCCATTTGGTCATGCTTATGTCATCTACTTATGTCATCTTGTTACACTTGTCCTCCTCTTGTTGGTGTGATGACATCATCATCCACTAACCCCTTTGATTAACTCCTAATTACTTGGCTAATGATCGCTGATCTGTTATACGGTTCGCTTAACTTTCGTTCGCGTTTATCGTTCGAGGGATCATATCCGGGATCTTATTATTTGGGTTCCCCTACCCTTTCTCAATATTTTATATTCCTTTTATAATCCCCACTTATAATCCTTAAATTTAAATCCTTTTAATCATGTTACCTTATACTCAATTCTTTCGGTATCTGGTAGATTTTCGGGAAAAATTAAAGTGTTCGAATTTGGATTCTGACGATCTTTTCATACACTTATATACCATATAGAGTACTAATAAGATCTCAGAATATCAATAAAAGAACCCCTACATAGTGTGGCATGAAAGGTTTTCTTATTCAGCATAATCAGTAAAATCACTATTCATAAGGGTTACAAAAAAGTCCAAAATTTTTGGGGTTATTACAGTCTCCCCTCCTTAAAAGGATTCCGTCCCGGAATCAGATAGAAAACAAATGGGGTACTTTTCTAGCAATGTGCCTTCTAACTCTCATGTCAATTTTCCCACATTGTGGTTCTGCCACAAAACCCACTACTTGCTCTTCTTAGTTATGAAATATACGATCTAAAGAAACAAACCTCTTGAATTATGATTGAGTGGAGCTTGGGTTTGGAAATTTTTCTTCTTGTTTTTCTTCAAAAAACCGTGAGCAAGGAGATGGGGGGGAGAGAAATGAATGTGTTTGCTTGGTTGCTTCCTTTTTGTTTGTTAATTAACCTTTTACCATGGTAAAAATTGTGTGGCTCACAATCAACCAACCAACCCTTCCCATTTGGTCATGCTTATGTCATCTACTTATGTCATCTTGTTACACTTGTCCTCCTCTTGTTGGTGTGATGACATCATCATCCACTAACCCCTTTGATTAACTCCTAATTACTTGGCTAATGATCGCTGATCTGTTATACGGTTCGCTTAACTTTCGTTCACGTTTATCGTTCGAGGGATCATATCCGGGATCTTATTATTTGGGTTCCCCTACCCTTTCTCAATATTTTATATTCCTTTTATAATCCCCTCTTATAATCCTTAAATTTAAATCCTTTTAATCATGTTACCTTATACTTAATTCTTTCGGTATCTGGTAGATTTTCGGGAAAAATTAAAGTGTTCGAATTTGGATTCTGACGATCTTTTCATACACTTATATACCATATAGAGTACTAATAAGATCTCAGAATATCAATAAAAGAACCCCTACATAGTGTGGCATGAAAGGTTTTCTTATTCAGCAAAATCACTATTCATAAGGGTTACAAAAAAGTCCAAAATTTTTGGGGTTATTACAGTCTCCCCTCCTAAAAAGGATTCCGTCCCGGAATCAGATAGAAAACAAATGGGGGTACTTTTCTAGCATTGTGCCTTCTAACTCTCATGTTAATTTTCCCACATTGTGGTTTTGCCACAAAACCCTGACTAGCATGATAACCTTTCTCCTAAGCACTTGTTCCTTTTCGATCTATAACCCTTCCTGGTTGCTCCATATAGGTTACGTTTGATTGCATTTCTATGCGCTCATATGCCCCTATTTGTCTGGCATCCGAATTACACTTCCTTAACATTGATACGTGGAACACGTTATGAACTTGCTACAGGTTCGGGGGTAGGGCTAGCTCATATGCTAACATCCCAATACGTCTTAATATCTCCAAGGGTCCAACACTTCGTGGGCTTAACTTTCCTTTCTTTCCGAACCACATCCATCTTTTCCAAGGGAATACCTATAACAGCACTAGGTCCCCTACTTCCTACTCTGTTTCTTTTTGTGTCAAATCAATATACTTCTTATGTCCATCTTTGGCTACTACCAGCCGTCCTCTGATTAGATCTAGTATATCCTTGGTCCTTTAGACCGCTCTGGTCCGAGCATCTTGTGCTCTGCAACTTCATCCTATCATAAGGGAGATTGACATTGTCTTCCCTCAAGGATCTCATAAGGCGATACCTCGATACTGACATATGATCTATTATCGTAAGAAAACTCAATCCGCGTTAAGTGATCATTCCAAATTCTTTCAAGTCTATTGCACAGACTCTCCTCATAGCTTCTAGCATTATAGCTTTTGCTTCTCAATACCCATTCTTTCCCAGTTCGTAATCGTTACTATCTTCCGTACATAATATTATTCTAGATATACCTTTACTCGCTAGAGTTTTATAACCTTTTAATAATTGCGTCAACCTTAGTATCACAAATGCGTTTCCATTCCGCATACCACCATACTTGGTACCACTTCATCTATAGCTGCCTCCATCTTCGAAAGCTTGGTCCTTCGTGTAGAAGTAAAAGAATTTATTGAGAGATCACTATGATCATGAACAGTTGTTCTATTGCATAGTTAGTATAGAAGGTGGCCAGCCTTTAGTACTTGACAAGCAATTAAACAACATGTGGTATCCTACTAGGCTTCTATCACACAGATAGATAGTCATTCGGCAATACCTCCCCTTCTGGAAGGGTTGTTGTTCTCAGCTTATACAAAATGAAAAGGAGAGAAAAGAATGAATTGAAGAGAATTGTATATATATAAAATATACTGCCACAAAATATGTGGCTTGGAATCTACCTCTGAACTATAGAGGTTTGTCATAGGAGAACAAAACATATACGTATATATATCAACATCTGGTATTATAACATCGTATTTCACATGCCTAAATATTTTTTATATTCTGTCCATCATTTTATGGACCCATGCTCTTGCTCGAGCTTATACACAATCACCTTTGAAACTCCCTCGACATCGAAAATTAAATATGGGATCTCATTCTAGACATCACCGTTACTAGAATTCTATGCTTGCACCGCAACCTTCCTCATATAGTAATACGACTCTCTATTGATAAGAAGGAATAAGTATTCAATAGGTAAATAATCGACTTAATTAGTCTATTAATGATAACTTATACATTACCACAACCCGATTAGTGGTACCCAATCTCAACATCCATTCCTATACAACTCTGACGGTTGTAATCGGCTCATTACTCGCAGAATCATTGCTGCATTACTATAGTCCACCACGGACCTACTGTAGTCATTTGTTTTCCATGAAATCTTAATATATAACCATACAGAGTCCATACCTACTGCATCGAATTCCTCTAAGGAGGTAACATAATCACCATTCATGATACATGAAGAACACTCCTGAACTTGACGTACATATGACATGAAGCAGATAAAATTGCAGAAGAGTTTCAATGAAAGCAACGATAGCAGGCTAATACCATTATTAACCATATGTCCTTATTAGGAGATATGAAGCTCAAAGGTTCATTTAGTCCTTTCGTAACATGGTCCTGGCTTATTCTCTAGATAGGACCTTCTAAGATATGTAGCCCGCTCACAACGATAACGTGAATTAAATCTTTACCAAACCACTATTACGGTTGAGTATTTCACAATCATCAGAAGGAATTTTAACCTTTCACACCATAATACAAACTTCATGGCTTTAACCATTATCACTGTATTCCTCTGGCACAAGCGCCTATAACTGCTCTCTTACTCCTAGAGTGTCGGCCATCTCTTTGGCCTTTCCTGATAGTAAAATTTCCTTACAATCAATGTCATTTGAACGATCTCCAACTGAATTTTCTACCTCATTTCCAATCACTGCTTGTGTGAAGATGCTCTTCCTTAAGCATTGGTGAGAAAAAAAATATCACCATTTTTCTATAAGTTATTGCCTCGGTCTTTAGAGGTTAACATTATCACGACTGACTCTTGATCATACTTAGGACGTCTCTTATCTTGGGTCCTTCTTGTTTTCACCAATCTTGACCTTCATTGGGTTCAATCTATACTTTCTCATGGTTTAACATGTGCCCCACTTGGCATTATTATAATTACGTCACATTTCCTTTATCAAAATTTCTATTCTTGAGATCTTTGAATATTACCTTTTTCCTTGTAAAACCTCTAAGGTTATCCTTGAATCGTTCCTCCTGTAGTCCCTAGATACAGGGCATATCAAAATACCATTTACTAATACTAGAACCATTATCTATGTACTTCTGAAAAATTTCCCCACAGATCCTTAAAGGTTGTGGTTACCTTAATCCTTTCCAATTCATACTATCAAAACTCATACTGTCCCTATTAAGGGTGAAATGCCAACCTTCATGCATTCCCCTATGGTTCATCTCAAGTTATCGAAGTTATATCCTTAATTCCACCTTTAAAAAGGTACTTGCATCCTTCCATGGATAAATCAAGTCATATATCCTTGATAGATTATTTTATTCAATCATTCCCTCCCAGATAGTCTATACCAATTTCACAATAACATCTTTATTCAAACTGAGGTCAACCCATATGGCCTTCAAAAGATAACAATGGTTACCCGCTTTTCTTTCCTAATTTGGCAATGATAACAGGGATGTTCTGGAAGATATTGGTTGTGTTCAACGTGAACTTCTTCTTAATAATTCCTCATTTACTTTTGTTGTTTATCTCAACAGTCATCTTAATGTTGGGATATCTTTCATACCTGGCGTCTCCCATTCTGGATATCAAGCCACCGGTCTTACACTTCACATTCTTGAAGGTCACTTCCTTCATCCAATTTTCCTAATTTCTTACCTTCTTGTCTCCTCAGTCTATCCGCGTCTCATTATTTATCTTTCGAACTATCTCAAGGTTTCCTCGAATCCTCCCAACTTAAAGGGGATAAAATATATGTATCTCTTATTCCTTCAATCATCAACTTTAACTCATGGTAAATCACCCTCATCCTGACGATTACATACTTTTCTATTTCTATTGCTACGAGTCTTTAGGGTTTCCTCATACCCAACTCCCTTATCATTCCTCAAACTCTATTGCCTTTATATTCCTTTCCACTTCAGTTTCTTTTTATTTACCTCTCTCTTACAATCATTTCACGAACCCACTAATCATTGACTTCAAACATCACGTTGTTCTGGGATTCTTGTCATCAGAACGAATCTTGACAACTTTTACAATCTTAGATTCATAATTTATCATACTCGTCCGCCTTTGTTTCGGCTCTAAATCTTTTACACTATCTCCATAACCTTGGGATTACTTTCCAGAAAACAATTGTCTAAACTTTAATCAGTTTATTATAACCTCTGGCCCCGTACCTTTCTTGGCCTTTCACCAACGGGTGGCCTCTCTCTTAGGGGGTAAGTGACAAAAACAGTCTTTTGTGCTTCGTCAATCATTTAGAATCTCAAATGATTCCTATATTTCCTTTAGCCAGGCTCTTGCCTCGACTGGGTCAACCTGTTCCTTGGAACTCTGAGAGCTTAGCGACTTAAAGGTCATGAAAGAATTCCCTACCGCATTGTTTCCTCAAGGTGGTGGTTAGGAATAAAAGTATAAGTTCTGTTTAGACAGGTCCATGAATTATCGTATAGGAGTACCGTCTCGGGTCTTCTTTCCTTACTCGACTTCTGTTTTCTCAGTATGAAATGTTTCATCCTTCTCCCATAATCAGGGTTATCTTATACGTTAAAATCCTTGTTTTCCATTTCATTAACGTTATGGGTTCTTTCTTTCTTGATGGCGACCACCCTGACTATCACATTCAGGGTTTTCCCTAAATCTTATTCCTCGAACTATGGCTTTCATCTAAGATCTCGTCCTTAAGCTCTTGAACGTTTGGAACCCAAATTTTGTAGGAATACCTTATTATTCCCTTATCATCTTTCTTGGTATTAATCTCTTCTCCAGTCATTGACTCTTTGTCTTCATTCATCACTTTATCTTGGCACATATGATCTTTTCCAATAATTCGGGTTGTATTACAATCTCAAACAGTTTTTCAATACGGCTCCGGTTACCTTCACTTTTATTTCCATTTTCTAAAAATCTCTTATCAACTCTCCCAAAGACATTATCATCTTGAGTCTCTCCTTCCTACTAAGGGCATTAACCACCATATTGGCTTTCCCTGGATGATAAAGAATCTCATAATCGTAATCCTTGATTAGCTCTAACCACCTCCTCTGGTGCATGTTGAGCTCTTTCTGCATAAAAATGTACTAGAGCACTTATGGCTTAGGTAAATCTCACACTTCTCCTCATACAAGTAGTGCCTCAAATCTTTAGGGCAAACTATTGCCATGAGCCCAAGCTCATGGGTGGGGATATCGAATTTTATATTCCCTTAATTGTCTTGACGCGTACGCGATTACCTGGTTGTGCTGTATAAGAAGCACCCTAATTCCTTATGCGAAGCGTCACTACAGATCACAAAATCTTCTTTTCCATCCGGCAACGCCATCATAGGGGCCGTCACCAATCTTTGCTTCAGTTCTTAAAAGCTGTTCTCGCATTTCTCTGTCAATTCGAACTTCTCAGTCTTATGAGTAAGCCGCGTTAAAGGGGCTACTATCTTTACAAACTTGAACGAACCTCTGGTAGTGACCGGCCAATCCTACCTCTGGTAGTTTCCCTAACCATGGTCATCAATTCCTCAGTGGTCCTTTATTCATTCTTGTCAGGATCCTCCACGGGATCCTCCTCATCAACAATCCCTTCTAGGACAACATCCTCAACCGCTACATCCTCAATATGAACATCATCCGGTCCTGCGTTAGGACGCTCTATCGGATCCACAATCCAATCTCCAATTAGTAATAAAACATCATCGCACTGTTGCTCCTCAACCTCACGGTTCGCAGTCCCGCTACTATATACGATAACGAACTACGCTTTTATCACGATATTTATAAGGGTTCCCATAAGGGTTTTAACTGTCAGTACTACGTTAGGTAGTCCGACTATGAACTTGGCAAGAGTTCTTATTATCTTAGTGAACTTATTATCTTAACGCCACATCATCTCTGAGGTTTATAACGCTTGGCTCTGATACCATTTCTGTAACACCCCAAAATCTGGGGTCGGGGATCCGGGTTGTCATGAGTTCCATTTCCCTTAATAATACCTAATTCTTAATAAACAATCATCTACTGCGTACTGTGACCCCACAATATACACACACACCACAAGTTATAGTCTCAGAGATGAATACCAAAAAATAACACAAGTCATTTTATTCCACAATTATAAGTCATTACACCTCAAAAGGGTTTTCGAATAAATTTACATATTATTTGCCATTATTACAATTCATAAATATATATTAGTCTGCTATAACAAAAGTTGAAAGCCTAGCCTATTGGTAGTTCCTACCTCAGCTACAACAGCATCGACGCCAACAGGAAACTGCGGAACGTTTCCTATCCGCTCACGAATTGGGAGCGTGGTTCTGTTCATCTTGTCTATCTGTTGTTGTGTGATGAAAGAAGAAAGCAAGGGTGAGCAACAAGCCCACCAAAATAATATGTATAATAATTAACAATATATGAGCATTCTCATAGTACTCATGAAAGTCTTGGTCAAGATGAAATGAAACAAGTTGATATCTTAACGCGACAAGTCGCAAAATATTCAGTATATATATACATATATACTACTCAAAATCTTTAAAATCCTTTGACATGTATAATGTACACAGAGTTCCAATTTATAACTGTATAAAAATATTGTTGCAAGGTGATCTCATATATCTTACTTTGTCTCAACATTTTTCTGAAAATCTTTGTCATGCATAAGATAATCATTAACCAGATATAAGTTGAAAAGATAAAGTTACAAGATACTCCAATATACTTATATCTTTTTCCGAACACTACTTGAACTACCACCGTTCAAGGTATAAATAGTTCATCCCATTGATGAAGCTACAAGACAAAACTTATATAGAATCAATCTTTGAAATATCATCAAAATGAAATGAAGTTACGAGATACTTCATTTGATAAGAACATCATTTTGAAACTCGACCCTGTCAAAACTCAACAATCGCCCAGCTGTAGGATTTCTTTTGAAGTGCTTTGGGTAGTATTGCAGAAATATCCAATTGGATGATGAACTCATTACGGGAGTTTGCCGCGCCAGGAAGACCACTCACGATGATCAGTCGCAGTAGTGCAACCCCACCATTTTCTACATATAGAGGAGAACCGTTGGATTTACTTGTCAACCGAACACTGGGCTCCTAAGGAATGGACCATCTTAGCGGAACTTCCAGGTCATTTGGGCCAATATAATAAGGCTGGGCCGGCGCCACTCGACCACTTACGCCACTCCTAGTTCAGATGAAATCCATGACTCTGAAACGTAAAGCTCGTCCCCCTTTCCCCAAGTAGAAACTTGTTGATACGGCTCCACCAAGAAGTCGTATCTAGTTGGAAAGGAAAACTCACCGATATTTCCCAGGCGGTGCCTGTTAATGGATTAACTTGTTCCAAGAATTTTACTTCCCGAGTGTTGGGTAAGTAATCAAAAACTCTTTTATCCAAACAGCAACCTTGTTGCGAATATAAAATACACCACAGAGCCGGATCCCTCAGATTTTGAGCGAGTATTTAAATCCCCTTCGAAAGGAGGATCTTAAATATAAAAATGAGTTTTGGGATCCGCCCTAACTTTTAAAATCATTTTGAAGACTCGAAAACATTTTTAAGAATGTCTGGAGTAATGCTAATTTAATGAAATAAATCAGTCCCGATATATTTAGAAAATATCTGAATATTATTTTTAAATAATATTCTCATAAAGGATAATCTTTACAAAAATAATTGAAGTAGAAGTTTTAAAACTCATACTTGAAATGAATAATAAATAACCAAAGATATACTTATACGAAAGTACGATCTTTATTTGAATAATCGAAAATAAGTTTGATTATTGAAACATTATTCTTTAATAAAATAAAGAATATTATTTAATAAAATAAGCGGAGTCATAAGTCCTCAAATGAATATTCAAAATAATATTCATGAAGTAAAATAAGCGGAGTCATAAGTCCTCGAAGGAATATTCAAAATAATATTCATTTAGTAAAATATAGTTATCGAATAAACCTTATATGATTAATAGTTTTGAAAACCATTCATATATATATAGATATATATATATATATATATTATACTCGGGAACATCGACTCCCGGTTTAGAAAATGTTCACCTTTGGGTCCCCTATACTAAGGGTATACGCAACTACTGCTTATCTCTAGCATAGGTATTATGCAACTTATAAGCATTTGAATCAATAATTAGATATCAAGATTACGAAACAGACATGCATATATACCATATCAACATGCTCCAATATATTGCAAGTTTTGCTAACAACCATCATGCATCTATCACAAGATAATGCATATACATATATATATCACAACAACAGTATAACGGGTAGAAAACTTGCCTGAGCGACGGGGAGTGATAAAAGGCCTGGGACGAGTCTGGTAACGTATAAACATCATATAAGTTAGAATTAAACCAATGTCGCTTAAGAATCTATACTTTAACCAATTAGACCCTAACGTTCGCTTTTGCGCTAAACGATTCACTTAAGTCGCTCGAGTACCCTCGGCTCCACCATTTTTAATAATTTAACCATTAGGAATTTTAAGGCGATTCTTTCGCGAGTACCCTACCAACTGCCTAATCCACTTTACATAATTGTTTCATACTCCAATTAGTCATTTAAGGGCCTAACCAAGGTTTCAAAGTAAGGCGAGGGGTAATGGTTCGTTCGTGAAACGCCGTTACTTAAAACGGTCGTTTCTCCTAAACCGTACATCGGATTCAAGCGAACAACATATCAATACGAAGCTCGTAAAATGGACTATCTAATCATGGAAATTTTCAAAACCTAACAGTGAGTTCACGGGTCCTGATGTTAAGAACAAAAGCAGTCTAAGGTAAATCGGGCATTACGACGGCTATGTTTACGCGATTACCAAAGTTTATACAACTCCAAATCAATCACAAACCAACTTACAACCAACATTACAACCAAAATCCATCCAATCCTCACTACATCAGTCCATTACTTCATGTTTTATCCAATTCATTCAATCACAACAAAAGCTACTAACCATACTAAGGTTCATTAACTAATAACCAAGATTCAACCATCAAAATCACTACAAACTCAACCAAACTTTAAACACACAAGCATCATGCATCTCATGAACTATAGTAATCAAAACCATTCCTAAATATTCAAAGTGAAACTAGGGTTTGAAGTTTTATACCTTCCTTGAAGCTTTTAATCCATGAAAGATCCTTGGAATGCCCATGGAAGCCTTTATCTATGCTTAAGCTACCTTGACCTTACAAATAAAATCAAGAATAAAAAATTTGTTCTTGAAAGTTACTATTCACCCTAAACTAAAATGATTTGTTTGAGATAGAAAACCTTTGATTCAAGCACTCAAACTACTTGCTCTTCTTAGTTATGAAATATACGATCCAAAGAAACAAACCTCTTGAATTATGATTGAGTGGAGCTTGGGTTTGGAAATTTTTCTTCTTGTTTTTCTTCAAAAAACCGTGAGCAAGGAGATGGGGGGAAGAGAAATGAATGTGTTTGCTTGGTTGCTTCCTTTTTGTTTGTTAATTAACCTTTTACAATGGTAAAAATTGTGTGGCTCACAATCAACCAACCAACCCTTCCCATTTGGTCATGCTTATGTCATCTACTTATGTCATCTTGTTACACTTATCCTCCTCTTGTTGGTGTGATGACATCATCATCCACTAACCCCTTTGATTAACTCCTAATTACTTGGCTAATGATCGCTGATCTGTTACACGGTTCGCTTAACTTTCGTTCGCGTTTATCGTTCGAGGGATCATATCCGGGATCTTATTATTTGGGTTCCCCTACCCTTTCTCAATATTTTATATTCCTTTTATAATCCCCTCTTATAATCCTTAAATTTAAATCCTTTTAATCATGTTACCTTATACTCAATTCTTTCGGTATCTGGTAGATTTTCGGGAAAAATTAAAGTGTTCGAATTTGGATTCTGACGATCTTTTCATACACTTATATACCATATATAGTACTAATAAGATCTCAGAATATCAATAAAAGAACCCCTACATAGTGTGGCATGAACGGTTTTCTTATTCAGCATAATCAGCAAAATCACTATTCATATGGGTTACAAAAAAGTCCAAAATTTTTGGGGTTATTACAAAAGTAACCTTGTCTTCTTTACATGTGGATAGTTTGACATCCGCCAAGGCTTGTTGTATTGAGCCTGATTCACTTGTCCTGAAGTCTTTGATTCTGATCCTGCATTTGTTGATTCTAAAGACTAGGTCCCCTTCACTGTCAGTGCTGATTATGGGTTCAGTATCTTTCAGAAGATTAATTTCTGCTTCTCCATTGATGAACACCATCTCCTGATATTCTCTTGTGATTGCCTTCATATCCTTCTCCGTGTCTCTGATCATCTTATCATTAAGCCTATAAACATATAGAACTTCAGCAGCTTTGACATCTGCTTCTGATCTTTTAACACCCGGAGCTTCCAGTTTAGCTCTTTTGCTCCTTAGTTGACTTTCCAGAAAGGTAAGTTGTAGATAACGAATGGTTCTTATGTGTTGGTCAGACATGGTAATGTTCTGCATTCTACCACCTGCAAATAGTTTGATCACAAATGGATACATAAATGTTTGAGGAGATACATCCATCATCATTCTCCAAAGTCTGTCTCTGAAATATTCATTTTCATTCGATTTCAACCATGGGATTTTCGAGGCTAAGACGAACAGTTCAACAATGTTCAACTTCTTTAGTACACTGGTAGATACTTTCATCTGTAGACCATCTCTGTGATTGATAGTGATCTTCCATCCATTCTTCAGAATGTTCACAGTAGTTCCAGTAATTACTTTGCTGAACTGATCATAGAACTCATGGATGTTTACATATGTCTCTCTGTAGTGCTCCACAGTTCTTAACAGATTAGAGTTTCCAGGGTCTGAATAGTGATATGTTTCTGGTTTGTCCATTTTCTTCTTTATTTCTTCCCATTTTCTTCCTTTCCTGTTAGCTCGAAGATATGCTTCTCTCTCTTCTCTGTTCCTTCTTCTTTGAATAGCTCTTTGAATTCTTGCTCTAGATCTTTCTATTTCTTCTTGAATCTCTAAATAACAGCGATTGATTTTCTCTGTGATTCGATAGGATATACAGTTGTCTGAGAAAGCATCTTCGTCTTCAAATTCTTCATCCTCAGAGATGATCCTTCTTTCTTCCGTAGCCACTTTCTCGAATCTTGGCTCACACCCAATCGGAACATCACTTTCATCTATTTCACCATCTTCTAGTTCCTCTTCAGAAAATAAGGGTCTTGGAGCATATATCCGAGACAACATATTTCTCTGAGTTGTAATGATTTGGCTCAGATGTCCTGATTGCTCCCCCTGAGATGTTGCACTCTCCTTAGAGAATCTTTCCTTGAGGAGCACCCTTTCATCAATTCTCTCTTCTAGCTCTTCCTTCATCTTATCTTCAAATTTATCATACATACCAGTATTATGAAAGGCATCTTGAAGTAGATTAACAGCAGTGTCTACTTTTTCTTGTTCTACTACCCTTTTCTCCCCCTCAGTTGGGTTATCCTTCAAAGCTGGTGTTGATTGAGCATGTAAGGTCGAGACAGGGATCTCAAGAGAAGCAGGCAGATGCTTGCTGACTGAGGTCATTGGCCCAGTACTAGCAAGAGCTGCTTCAGATGAGACCGAGATCGGCGCTTGCTTGCTAACTGATATCTTTGGCTTAGTGTTGGCAGTTGCTTTTCCTTTTCCTGTATGAGAGAGAGATCGCTCAATAAATTCCCGTAAACTGGTGAATACTGCTTGCTGATGTTCAAGTTGATCAGAAAGACTGGCGATCTGATGATCTCTGAGAGATAGTTCTGTCTGAAAGTTTTGATCTTTAAGAGTCAGCTGTTCCTTGAGATAGCTATCTTTGAAAGCTAGCTGCTCTTTAAGATAATATTTAGTGACATAGTTTGATAGATCTATAGGTGTAGTGTGGATGGTAGGTGTCTCACAGGCTTCTCCCGTGTATCGCTCAACGCTCTATCACTCGGTTTAGGGTCATGTGTGTCACTCGTTCTCACAAGTTCACTCCTCTCAAAGCTCCGAGTTCTAAGTGTACCTGCAGAAGACACTGGAGCCATCCTTAAGGAGGTCAGCAGTGGTGCAATGGGAGTTTGCAATTCCCGATCCTTGTCTAAGACAAGTTGCCTGTTATCAGGAGATGACTCATCCAGAGTTAGAATCTCTGGGGGGAGCACTGGGGCCTTCATATTTGGCATCTGATCCCCAGCTTCCCCTTGTATCTATAAAGATACATTCCCCTCAGGCTCACCAGTTAAATCTGGTTCATCACCAATGGGTTGCCGATCCGCGCCTACGTCGGATCCACTATCCGCAGATGCATCCAGGTTTATTAGTCCTGGGGAGGTAAGTGCTGTGCTAGATTTGGTAGCGATTACAACACTCTCTCCTAACACCTGTGAAGATAGTCGATCCATTGAAGGACTTTGAACATGATATTCTAATCGTTAAATGGTTGAATTCCCTATTTCCGTCAATACTTCCTCACCAAATAGTACTCTTCTAATCGACTCATTTAAAGCTTCAAAAGCTTGGATATTGGATAAGGTGTTTGACTCATTACAGGATGCCGTGGTTGACAGGAGAATTTCAATAGATCTACCTTGTTGAGAAGATAGATCTAGTAACTGTGTAGTTGCCTTTTTAGCCAGAGAATCCTTTTGAGAAGATACCTGGAGGTTTACAGTTGTCTCAGGATGTTCACTACTTTGCTTCATAGGAGATAGAGCTGCGGGTTCTCTCAAAGTACCTTCCTTATTTGCTGCATCTAGTGCAGTTTCTCCCTCTATTTGCATGGGGTCCTTATACTCCAAGGTTTGAGCTAGGAGAGTTGACGGTGTTTGGTTGGGCTCTAGAGGGTGGTTATGAATTTGTGGCATTCCAAATTCACTCCCTAGCCTATCTACTTATTCAATAAGTAGCTGTGTGTGCTGAGAATCAAGGTGTAATTGATCTATGCTTATGAAATCAGAGCATGCTTCAAAAGTATTACTCATAGCAGAAGTACCCATACCTGAGAAAACTGGTCTGTAGACAGATGTATTAGAATGAGTAGACTCAGCAGCTTGATGGGGTGGACTAGCAGCTTCAGGTTGAGGTTGTGGAGAATCTTGAGGTTCAACTTCTTGTTCTTGTTCAACTTCAGCCTCTGCTTGATCACCATGCTCAGGATCAGTTTGATCTGCTTCTGCATTCATATTTTCTTCAGGTTCATGATCAATGTTTTCCTGTGGGTCATTTTTAGCTTGAGGTTCATCTTCAGCTCCAGGTGTATCTTCATCTTCAGGTGCATCTTCAGCTTCTTCTTCTTCTTCTTCTTCTTCTTCTTCTTCTTCTTCTTCTTCTTCTTCTTCTTCTTCTTCTTCTTCTTCTTCTTCTTCTTCTTCTTCTTCTTCTTCTTCTTCTTCTTCATATTGAGCATTGATAGTGGTAAAGGCATCTATCAAGTGGTCTGTTAGGAAAGCAACCTCTGAATTTAGATAGTTCCCTTTCTTGTGTAACTTAGTCACTAACAGTTGAGACAAGGCAGGAGGATCTTCCAAGATGTCACTGTGAGTTGATGTCTTTTGGGCTTCTGACAGTTTTCCATTGAGCACTATCTGAAGGAACCTTGCGTATAGCATAAAGTTCTCACGATGTGATAGGTTCTCCAAGTCTGTCTCTCTGTGGCGACACAGTCTGTGGCGACACAGAGGGATATGACTTAGAATAATTTCCAAGTCTTTCTCCTGTGTTGCGACACAGTCTCCTTGCTGCTGGGATTTATTTTAAACACAAAAAAAACTTTATTTAAAAAGGATGTTTAAAACAAATAATAATTCACAATTATATTTCACTATTTTTACAGATATTATCATTTTCTTGATAACACTATAATTTTTTTGAAAAATAATTATGCTGCAATATATTTAATATTAATTTCAATGAACCCCTTTAAATATAAATTACTTAAATTCCACTGAGATTAAATTAAATAGCTTTATCAATATGAATGTGCTCAACCGTATATATAAATTGTATGTAAGCAAAAAAATGATTGAATTACGAGAAATAATTAATGGCATGTACATTCAGATGTCCTTAAGATATTGAATTTAAACAACAAGTGAATTTAACCAGAATAAATTGCAGTTATTGAATTCCAAAATTAATTAGAAATATTTAACATCCCAAGTTCACTAACCAACTTAGAGAAAGTGTTTTCATCAAGTGGTTTGGTGACGATGTCTGCAATTTGATCCTCTGTGGGTATAAAGTAGAACTCCACAGTGCCATTTGTGACATGCTCTCTGATAAAGTGATACCTGATATCAATGTGCTTTGTTCTCGAGTGCTGAACCGGATTGTTTGAGATTGCTATTACACTTGTATTGTCACAAAATATTGGGATCTTTGACACCAACAGACCATAATCCCGGAGTTGGTTCCTCATCCACAAGATTTGAGCACAACAGCTTCTAGCAGCTATGTATTCAGCTTCAGCAGTTGATGTGGATACTGAGTGCTGCTTCTTGCTATGCCAGGATACCAATCTTCTTCCAAGAAACTGACAGCTTCCTGACGTACTTTTCCGGTCAATCTTACAACCAGCAAAATCTGAAACTGTATAGCCAACTAGGTCAAAACCTGTACCTTTAGGGTACCAAATTCCAAGATTTAGAGTTCCCTTAAGGTACCTAAATATTCTTTTAACAGTTATTAGATGAGATTCTTTTGGTTTAGCTTGAAATCTAGCACATAAGCATGTTACAAACATGATATCTGGTCTACTTGCTGTGAGGTAAAGTAATGAGCCTATCATACCTCTGTAGCTTGTGATGTCAACTTTCTTACCAGTTTTGTCCTGATCAAGCTTGGAGGCTGTTGGCATGAGAGTCTTTGCTGGAGTTGAATCTTCCAAATTATAATTATTAAGAAGTTCTCTGATATATCTGGATTGACAAATGAATATTCCATCTTTCCTTTGGCTCACTTGTAAACCAAGAAAGTAGTTCAACTCTCCCATCATACTCATCTCGTACTTACTCTGCATTAGCTTAGAGAATCTCTTGCAAAGATCATCATTAGTAGAACCAAATATAATATTATCAACATATACTTGAACTAATATCATATCAGATTTACACATTTTATGAAACAGAGTCTTATCTATGACACCTCTAGTAAAACCATTTTCAAGTAAAAACTCAGAGAGAGTGTCATACCATGTCCTTGGAGCTTGCTTAAGACCGTAGAGAGCTTTAAATAGAAAGTATACAAAATCAGTCAGATTTGGATCTTCAAAACCTGGTGGTTGTTCCACATACACTTCTTTTTCTAGCTCCCCATTCAGGAATGCACTCTTCACGTTCATTTGATAAACTTTGAATTCTGAATGTGCTGCGAATGCCAGAAACATCCTGATTGCCTCAAGTCTAGCTACTGGTGCATATGTTTCATCATAATCTATACCCTCTTCTTGAGAGTAACCTTTAGCTACCAGTCTGGCTTTGTTTCTCGTTACAATTCCATCTTCATCTAGATTGGTCCTGAATACCCATTTAGTGCCCATCACTGACTTATTCTTTGGTCGGGGTACCAACTTCTATACCTTCTGCCTCTCAAACTGATTGAGTTCTTCTTGCATAACAATAACCCAATCTGGATCTTCCAGTGCCTCATCCACTTTCTTAGGTTCCATTTATGAAAGAAACCCTGAAAAGTGGCATTCATTCTGAGTGGCATGTCTAGTTCTTACTCCTGTGTCAGGATCACCAATGATCAATTCAAAAGGATGGTCTCTGTTCCAAACTCTTTGACGAGGCATATAAGATATTGATATTTCCCCTTGTTCCTCTTCCTGCCCCCCCTGGGTTGCTGTCACCATGACTGGATGATTCTGATCTGTTTGTAGTGGTTCTTGATGGGGTTCCTGAATGATTATCATGATCATTGTTTCCACCATTATCACCACTTGATCTTGAATCAGCATTGCCCTAAACTACAGGCACAGTTCTAGAAACCTCAGGTTCTATTATATCCAAAGGATCATCTGATAAATTCTCAAATTCTAGAGTTTCAGAATCCTTTTCTCTCTGCAGGCTTGCCAACTTGGTGTCGTCGAATGTTCCATTAAGGCTTTTAATCACCTTCTGATCAGAAATCATATAAACCCTGTAAGCTTTAGATTCCAGAGAGTAACCAAGAAATATGCCTTCTTCTGCTTTAGCATCAAACTTTCCTAGATGTTCATTTCCTTCCTTTAGCACAAAGCATTTAGCACCAAACACATGAAAGTATTTCAGTGTTGGTTTCTTGTCAGCCATAATCTCATAAGGAGTCTTGTCATGATCTTTGTTAATCAGGGTACGATTTTGAGTGTAACATGCTGTGTTGACAGCTTCAGCCCAGAAGTAGGTAAGAAGTCTTGATTCACTTAGCATAGTCCTTGCTGCTTCAACCAAGGTATGATTCTTCCTTTCTACTACCCCGTTTTGTTGTGGAGTCCTTGGAGCTGAGTACTGTCTCGAAATATCTTTCTCCGTACAAAATTCATTTAGAAATGCATTCTTGAATTCTGTCCCATTATCTGATATGATCTTTCTAACAGGTAGTTTCGCTTCCAACTCAATCTTCTTTATATGATCCACTATCAGCTGAGGTGCTTCATCCTTGGATTGTAAAAATAACATCCATGTGTATTTGAAGAAATCATCGACCATCACTAAAGCATATCTTTTCCTTGATAGTGACAATACGTTCACTGGACCAAATAAATCCATGTGAATCAACTGAAGAGGTTTAGTTATACTTGTCATCTCCTTGCTTCTGTGCGATGCTTTCTTTGATTTCCCTTTTTCATATGCTTCACAGAGTCCTTCTTGACAGAGTTCCATCTTTGGTAGTCCTCTCACTAGTTCTCTCTTGATCAGGGAGTTCATTGTCTCGAAGTTCAAGTGAGAGAGCTTCTTGTGCCATAGCCAACTTAGTTCTGATGAAGCTTTGCTGTAGAAACATCTACTTACTCCATCACAGGTAGACTTCAAGTCAGCTACGTACAGATTACCTTTCCTTACTCCCTGTAAAGCAAGCTTCTTCTCCTGATGAAGCTTTGCTGTAGAAACATCTACTTACTCCATCACAGGTAGACTTCAAGTCAGCTACGTACAGATTACCTTTCCTTACTCCCTGTAAAGCAAGCTTCTTATCTTTCCTGTGAGATCAAACATCTTTCTGTTCTGAAATTAACATTGTATCCCCTGTCACAAAACTGGCTTATGCTCAGAAGATTATGCTTTAATCCTTCCACAAGAGAGATGTTTTCAATGATGATATTGCCAATTTTCAAATTGCCATATCTCTTAGTAAATCCTTTGCTATCATCTCCAAAGGTAACTATAGGGTCAGCTTTCTCAATCATACCTGTGAGCAGGGACTTTTCTCCTGTCATGTGCCTAGAACACCCACTGTCCAGAATCCACATGATCTTTTCTTTCCTTACCTTACCCTGCAAACACAAATTGATTAAGAAGACTTTGGTACCCAAGCTTTCTTGGGTCCTGAAGGTTTAGGAGTAGAAACATAATCAATAATTGAAACCTTAACAGGCTTAGCTTTCACTTTGACTGGCTCCTTCTTCAGTGTTAGTCTCAATAGAGTTGTCAGACTTAGAAATATGAGTAACAGTCTTGTCTTGTGTGTGCTTATTAATCATGCTTATCTTATTGTTGATGCAAGTGCTAGCAGTTGCATGAAAAGCTTTAAAATAATCAGACATGGTAACAAATACACATGGCATACATCCAATTATACCACAAGGTTCATGAAAACTAGGCATGTTAGGCATGGCAGGCATACTGGAAGTTGCAATAGATTCTACTTTACCTTTAGTGCATGCATGTGTAAGATGTGCGGCAGAATTGCAATTATTACAAAGCTTCCTAGATGCAGATGGGGAAGATGCAAAATCAAATTTCTTATTAACACCTACCTTTCCATTCATGTTCTTCTTAGTCTTGACCTTAGCACTCTCACCAGTCTTAGGGTTGACTATTGGCTCTGGTTTCTTAGGTGTTTCGGGTTTCTTTCTATCCACCTTAGTGCCTAGGTCAGCTATGGATTTGGCTTCCATAGCTGGAGCCTTAGGAGTCTTAGGGGATTCCTCTTCCTTCTCTCTATCCTCAACAATCAATTCCTCATTGATTAGAAAACTTACTTCATCCAAAGGTTCTGAAACAGACTCAGTGAATAGCGGAGATACAACATCCTTAATAACATATGGAACCTTTTCTGAGACAAACATATTTATCTATGATGTACCACTATGTTTCTTACTGTTCAGCTTAGAATAGTCAAGTCTTATTGAAGTCTTAGATTTAAATCTTTGACTATCTATTATTTCCTTCTGAGTCAGAGCTGCATTCTTAAACGCCTGTAACTTCTTTTCTAAGTCAGCAATTTGGGTTCTAAGAATGGCCTCTATGTCTGCATTGCACTTAACCTTATTCTCTCGATACTCATTCTTTTACTTAAGGACTTCTAGTCCAACTACAAGCAATTCTAGTTCTTCATTCCTAGAGTGTTAGGTCTCAATATGTTTGTAGAAGGGGGGTTGAATACAAACAATACCGTTTAATCGAATAAAATGCGGAATAAAAAAGTGAAACAAAATTCAAGTTAAATAAAACTATTATTAAACTTGAAAGGTGTTACAACAATGGTATCATTTACAAGGGATTAATCTCAAATAAATTATTCCAAATCTAGAATAAATTCGACATGAACTTTTTCTATTTTTGTAATAAAAAGGATCTAATGCTAAATGCAATTTGAGATTAAGTTCTAGGGATTTTGATCCGCTAGATAGTTACACAAGAACAAGAAAAGGATTTCTAGTGGATTAGATTTAACAATAAATACTAGAAATAAATGATCTGTGAATTTGCAATAAGTTCACTGCTGTTTTTCTCTGTTCTGTGTTCTTCTGTATTTGATATTCAATGCTCTGTTTCTTGTTGAAAAACAGTTGCTCTGCTTTATATTGAATCCTGTGATTTTAATTGTCAAGACAATCCTTTTAGCTCAGCATGACAATCCTTTTAACTGGTAAGACTTTCGGTAGGACTATCAATTGAACTGATAGGACTTTCGGCAAGACAATCTAAATGCACTAGCATGACTTTCGGTATGACTATTGATTGTCATACCGATTGTCTTGCTAATACAAAAGATAGTCTTGCTGGATTAAAACAGATTTTAATCAAATAATAATTCTGAATTAATTAATCAATTAATTCAATTAATCAATAAATTAATCTTTGCAGATTTAATTTATTCTCTTAATTAAATTATATGACTTAATTAATTAATAGAGAATTAATACTAATCTTGAGCAGCAACCATTCTTCTGAAAATCTTATGAAAATCACTGTCAATTATGAATCAATTCCACCACTTCAATGTTGACACTCGATGTACTGTCTGGTTCATGAGTGACTAACTTCCGTGATGTTTTTTCATGCCTTGACCTTGATACTCTTGATTTTCTTCATACTAAATCCTTGTAATTAATTGATACCCTGACGAGATCTCTGTCACTTGATTAAATCCATAATCTTGATTTATATCACTGAGGCTTGATCAATTTCTTGAGCTTCTTCCAGTGAATTAAGTCCTCAAGTCTGTAGATGAACAATGTTACTTAATCCTTTGACATATGTTACTATGAGAGATCTCTCTGACGATAGATCCACTATTTACTTGTTACATCCTTATTTGAGTTGAGTTAAATCCTTGAATAAACAAATAGGCTATGACATATGCCTTTCAATCTCCCCCTATTTGTTTGTTAGACAATAACAACAAATACCTAGAGGATAACTCAACTAACAAATAAGGAAAAGATATAAACAGTAATGCAAAGTAAATAGCAGAAAAGTTCTGGATTATATTTAACATTTTCCAGATTCCAAAAGAAATTTACAAGTGAATACAAGATAGATGTTCCTCTAGACTGAACATATAACTACATTAGTCTATCTTGATTCATAAAGCCCTAATCATATTACATTAAGTTTTGAGCTAATTGAATTCAGTTGTCTTCTCTTCCGATTCACCTTCTTCCAAATCTTGAAGCAACTCCTTGTCAAAGACACGATCCTTTTCAGAAGTGAAGCTGCCTGGTCTGACTGGTTGAACTCCAACTGACTTTAGCTTATTCTTGAACTGATCGTACCTTTTAATATTCTTTTCACAATAAGCTTGAATAAGATTAGCTGCTTGAGTTTTCAACATGGATGAATATCCAGCAGTTCTTAAGTGATGTTCCATCCAGACAAGATGCTTAGCTGAGTAGTCTTTAAGAGATTGTGAATCGAGCTGGCAGATTTGAAGACAGTCAGACTTAAAGAATCTTACCTGATGAGGATTGTTGACCACTTGAGGACTAGCCCTGCTGGCAAACTCTTTGAGCCTTTCTCGAAGAACTTCATTCAATTCTGAGCTTCTTTTGACTTTGTTGAGAAGAACCCAAATCTCTGATAAAGAACGATTCTCAAACATATAAAGTGATACCTTGAAAGATCCTTCGCTCTGATAATATACAAATATGCTCATTTCATTTAGAGACCTGTTAAAGGCAGCTGTGATCCTTGAGACTTCAGTCTATATAGCATTCATGTACACGTCATTGTTTGGATTAGAGATCTCCAGCTTGTCCAGAAGATGTAGAAACTGCCTATCATTGTTTGTGCTCAGCTGAGGCATATCAAGTACACTCCTAGCTTCATCCCATTTTTTACCAACCTTCAGTCTGACATCTCTTCTCCTTTCTTTAGTTTTAATGTCATGAAGACGTTGCTTTTCAAGAGTTTCTGTTTGTTCAATGTTTTTCCTCATATTAATGATCTGGGATACCTTTTTGAGTTCAACTTCTTTTCTTTTCAACTCGGACTGCTGCTGCTGAAACTCTTTCTCAAACACAGGATCCACTGGAGCTTCCTCTTCCCATTCTCCAAAATCACTTTCCTCCTCAGCTTCAAAGAAACCATCTTTATCTTCCAAGACTGATTCAGTGGGAACGTCATAAATATCAAAGTCATCCTGTTCTCCACTATAGTAGACATCATCAGCCTTGCCTGTGCCTCCAGCAGAAGAATCTTTTTCTTTTCCCTTTCCACTTCTCCCTTTCTTCTCCCCCTTAGTTGAGGAATCCTCTACAGACTTTCCCTTAGATCCTCCATGACCTCCATCACCTCCAGAGCCTGAGCCTCTACCAGACGGCCCTTTAAAGAAAGTCCTTTGTTCTTCATTAGGGCAGTGAGAATTTTTGATCATGAAGTACAAGTGCTTCATCCCTTCATTGAGATGTTCCATGCCCGTCTCTATCTTCAGAAATCTGGAGGAATCTAGTGAATGATTCATTTCAACCAAGTCTTCAAGAGAAGTCATTCTTGTATGGAGAGAGCAGAAGTTTGAAATGTCTTCAGCTGATAACGTTGGAGATGCCTGGATTGAGTTAAGCTTTGGTACAACAGATGTCTTCAAATCTGATATTTCAGTCCTGATGAGAGCCAACTGATTATTGACAGAGATGGAAGAAGAAGACCGTTGAACCACTTTTGCTTTGAATGATTGAGCTTCAGCTTGACTTTTTGCAAGTTGTTCTTTCAGTTCAGCAATTTGAGCTAACAGATTTTCAGTGTTTGTGTCTGTGTGTGCGCTCACCTGAATATCTCTCCTGTTTGATTCACTCAACTCACGTGCTTGTGTATCTCTCAATATTATTGCTCGTGAGGAGTCTTCCTGATGCTGATCTTCTGTACCTGCATTTAAAATCACCCTAGCCTCTTCAAGAGAGGTCAGTGGTGGTGCAATGGGAATTCGCGAGTCCCGATCCTCAGTCAAATCTATCTTTTCATGTGAAATAGATGTCTGAATTGCTTCAGGGATAGATTGACCGAGTTTCCCTCCACTTTCTCCAGATAAATCTGCGAGTGGAGAATCCCTTGAGGGAGCCAGAGGTGTTGGATCTGGGAGGGGAGAAAATGACTCTATTAAAGGTGGCTGAGAGTCAGATTTTCCCTCAGAAGCATGTGACTGCTCTTCTGCCGTAACTATGGCAGGCACTGTAAACGACTCAATGTGCACTCCTCGCTCCGTGTCCTGAGTATCATCTATTGGTTTGTATGTTTCCATTGTGAATAATGGAAGTGTGCTTGACTCAGTACAGGATGCCATGGCCCTATGACGAATTTCAATAGATTCATCCTGTTGATAGAATGTCTCTAGTAACTGTTCACTGGCCATATCAAAGTCCATGTCCTGTTGGGAGGACAAGGATGGGCTTTCAGATGCCTCAGTAAATGTTTTTCTTTTCTTGGGAGGAGGCAGAGCTGAGGGTTCATTCACATCCACCAACATACTACTTCCTACTAACCTTCTAGGCAACATTTTAGACAGTGGGGGAGAGGTTGAGATAGGTTGTGACTCTGTGTTTGGCTCTATGACCTGGGATTGAAGCTGTGGTTCTACAACTTCATGGTCAGTCCTATCAACCACTGGGGGTCTTTCAACAGAAGTAGGAATAGTTTGAGTTTGAGGAATTATTACCTGCAGAGGAAGAGCATCTGATGTTTGAGCCTGGGTGGTTTGAACCACTGGAGGTTGAGCTTGCTGTTCATGACCGGGAAGATTGAAAATAGGTAAAGGAATGTAAGTGGCCATGAAAGCAGATACAAGTACTGGAACTTGCATAAATTTGAAGGTTGTGTCTTGGCGAGTGTAAATCTTTTTGCTTACTGGAGGGAGTTAAGTTACTAAAGAGTTAGCAAAAAGAGCTTTATGCTCAGGTGAGAGAAGATGTTCTGCTATGAGCTTGAGAAAATGAGCGTAGTAGCATGAAACCCTACGATTTGTAGAATGATCACGTAAAGTAGTAGTGAGATGTCTCAGAAGAATGGGTAAAGGTAGTTTGCCAAAATTGATCCTTTGATTGAAAACAACCACAAGACCAATATACTGCAGAGTGGAAGTGATGTTGTGAAAGTTGGATTTAGTGCAGTTGGCAAATACTTTAGAAAGTGTATCGAAGAAAATATCCCATTCAGAAACCAAATTGGATTTAGACAACTTGGTTAAGTTAATCACCCCCTGATAGTGAATAGCATGGAAAAAGTTTGAAATATCATTTTCAGAGGGCAAATTACAGAAATTGTCCAATGGAAAATTTAACGCACGATTGACGACTGTTTCATCAACTACATACTGTGTGTTTGCCACGGTGAATGAAAAAGATTTAAAATCATCGGCCATAGTAGAGGTTGTGCAAATCAGTATGAGCAGATCAACATTTAAAATCACATTTGATTTAATAGCAGAGCTAACAATCGAATGGTCATTTAAAAATCTAATCCATGGCTTAAATTTTTCCACATCACATTTATCTGGATTAAAATAACCAACAAGATTATGCGAGACAATTTGGAAATTGAGAGCCATAAAAAAATATAATAAAACACACACTTTCAGAATTTTAAGAGTAATATTAAGAAAATTCGAATTAATTAAATTAAATTAATAATTTGAATTAAATCAATTATATTCGAAAAATTTAGAAAGTAATGTATCTCGTTAATGTTCTTAACTCACAATAAAAGATCTGAAAAATGCACAAGACACAAAACAAAAAAACTAAAAATACCCAAAAACAAACAAACACTGATTTTGAGAGGAACAAAAACGAAGTGAAAATTTAAAAATAAAAATTGGGCAGCACTTCTGTATGTATATACGTGTATGTATATATCACAGGAGTGAAGTTTTGTTTGCTGAGTAAAAACTCGAGCAAGAAGTATCAATGGAGGTTTGATTAAGATCGAATAGAGAGAGAGAGGGAGAGATAAGAGAGAAAACTGTTGGAATTTTGAAAGACTGAACTGAATGATTTACAAAACAAAACAAAAAAAACATTAAGTAGAACAACTGGTATGACAATCGAGGAAAGTCATACCGATTGTCTTCCCGATTGTCATACCAGGCAATTGAGAAAACAAAAATACTAAAAGTATAACTGGTATGACAATCTGATTGATAATCATACCGATTGTCATACCAGTACTAAATAAAAACAAATATTATCTGAAATAAATTTTATTACTGGCATGACAATCAATAGTCATACCGATTATCTTGCCAGTTATAAAATTAAACTGAATTTAAAATTAAATACTTATATGTACTGGAATGACTTTCAGCAAGACAATTTCAATTGTCTTGCCGATTGTCATTCTAGTATAAAATAAACTAAATATTTATATATATACTGAAATGACTTTCAGCAAGACAATTTCAATTGTCTTGCCGATTGTCATTGCAGAAGGTTTACAGATACAGAATAAAACAATTATAAACAGAATTAACACTTACAGTTTACAGAATAAATTTACAAAAACAAAAGCAATATTTTAGAAATAATTATATTTTATTCCAAAAATAGATTTCTGTTGAATTTTAGCAAATAAAATTCATAGAAAAATATTTTTAGAGAAAATAAAATATTCTGAGATATTAAAATTAACAAGTAGAATAAATAAAATAAGATAAGATAATAAAACTTACATAGAAATAAGCAAGAAATTATGGAAAATATGATAAAATAAATTTGCAAATGAATTTTTCATTTATGAAAAATTCATTTGTAAATTCATTCATGAACAGATTTCAGATATTCACAAGTTTAATCACTAAAGCTATTCAACATACCCAATTTACCAACTAATTTGGTAAATGTGGATTCATCAAGTGGTTTAGTGAAAATATCTGCTATTTGTTCTTCTGTTGGAACAAAAAATAGTTCAACAGTACCATTCATGACGTGCTCTCTAATAAAATGATACCTGATGTCAATGTGCTTGGTCCTTGTATGCTGCACAGGGTTGTTGGTGATGGCTATTGCACTTGTATTGTCACATAGAATAGGTATTTTGTTCAATACAGAGCCATAGTCTCGTAGCTGATTCCTAATCCACAAGATCTGAGAACAGCAGCTTCCAGCAACAATATATTCAGCCTCGGCCGTTGAATTTGAAACTGTTTGTTGTTTCTTGCTGTACCATGAGACTAGTCTGCTACCTAGGAATTGACAACTCCCTGAGGTGTTTTTTCTATCAACAACACTTCCTACGTAATCTGAATCTGTATATCCAACAAGGTTAAACTAGATTCTTTAGGGTACCAAATACCTAGATTTGGTGTTCCCTTAAGATATCTCAAGATTCGTTTAACAGCAACGAGATGAATATCTCTAGGATCCACTTGGAACCTTGCACATAAGCATGTAGCATACATAATATCTGGTCTACTTGCAGTAAGATAGAGTAACGAGCCAATCATACCTCTGTAGCTTGTGACATCTACCTTAATGGAGTTTTCACATGGTCCAAGCTTGACAGCTGTAGTTGACGGAGTCCTTGCTGATGCAGAATCCTCTAGATTGTACTTTTTGAGGAGTTCCTTGAGATACTTGGATTGACAAATAAAAGTTCCATCTAACCTTTGATTTACTTGTAATCCAAGAAAGAACTTCAGCTCTCCCATCATGCTCATTTCAAATTTGCTGTGCATTAACTTAGCAAATCTCTTACAGAGATTATCATTAGTAGACCCAACTATTATATTATCCACATAGACTTGGACTAATATAGTATCATTCTTATGCTTTTTAGAAAAGAGAGTTTTGTCTATGACATCTCTAATAAAGCTATTTTCAATAAGAAATTCAGAGAGAGTGTCATACCATTTTCTCGAAGACTGTTTGAGTCCATAGATAGCCTTGAAAAGAAAGTAGACAAAATCCAAATGATCTAGATCTTCAAAACCAGGAGGTTGCTCTACATATACCTCTTCATCCAGCTTTCCATTCAGAAAGGCACTCTTGACATCCATTTGATAAACTTTAAAGTTAGAGAATGCTGCAAATGCCAGAAATATCCTGATGGCCTCTAGTTTAGCCACTGGAGCATAGGTTTTATCATAATCAATGCCTTCAACTTGAGAATACCCTTTAGCTACCAGTCTTGCTTTGTTTCTTGTAACCACACCATCTTCATCTAGTTTATTCCTGAATACCCACTGAGTACCAACAGCTTTCTTGTGTGTAGGTCTAGGTACCAGTTTCAAGACTTGTTGATGTTCAAACTGATTGAGTTCATCTTGCATAGCAATCACACAATCTGGATCAGTCAGTGCTTCCTCAATCTTCTTAGGTTCCATCTCAGAAAGAAATCCTGAGAACAGACACTCATTTTGAGTAGCACATCTAGTTCTGACTCCAACATCTGGATCACCAATAATCAACTCAAAAGAATGAGCTTTATTCCAGACAGTCTGTCTTGGAAGATTTGATCTTGATGATTCACCTTGAAATTCATTGGGATGTTGTGTCCTACTAGTTGATCCTTCAGCATCCCCCCCTGAGTTGTTGCCATATTGACTTGAAGATTCTCCGTCAGTAGCAGTGGTATCTCCATTGTTGCCAAAGTTTCCATCACCATTACCTTGAGTATCATCATGATTAATAGGTTCTTCACCAGCAACAACCTCAGGTTCTTGATCATGTTCTGATTCTGAATCTGACATATCATCAAACTTCAGTTTCTCAGAAGGATCTTCAGTTTGGATACTAGGGAGTTTAGTGTCATCAAATGTAACATTGACACTTTCAGTTACTTTATGTTGATCAATGATATACACCCTGTATGATCTTCTTCCATATCCAACAAAAATACCCTCATATGCCTTTGCCTCAAATTTACCACGACGATCATCTCCATCCTTGAGCACGAAGCATCTGGCACCAAATACATGATAGTATTTGATAGAAGGTTTCTGTTCATTCATAATCTCATAAGGAGTTTTCATGAAGTCTTTGTTGATTAGAGTTCGATTCTGAGTATAACATGCAGTATTGACAGCTTCAGCCCAAAAGTACATTGGAAGACCTGATTCACTTAACATCGTTCTTGCAGCTTCAATCAATGTACGATTCTTCCTTTCTACCACTCCATTTTGCTGAGGGGTTCTAGGAGCTGAAAATTGTCTGGTAATCCCTTTGTCTGTACATAATCCATTGAGAAGTGAATTCTTGAATTCTGTTCCATTATCTGACCTTATTGCTCTAACAGGGACATTAGAATCTAACTCGATCAACTTGTTATGATCAATCACAACTTGTGGTGTTTCATCCTTAGAGTGAAGGAATAAAACCCACGTATACTAGGAATAGTCATCAACTATCACAAGACAGTAACACTTCTTTGACATCGAAAGAACATTAACTGGTCCAAATAAATCCATGTGCAATAATTGCAGAACACCAGTTATGGAGGATGTGTCAGTGCCTTTGTGACTTGCTTTCTTTGACTTTTCTTTCTGGCAAGCCTCACATAGTCCTTCTGGGGAGAATTCCAGCTGAGGCAGACCTCTGACCAATTCTCTTTTGACAAGAGAATTCATTGTTTTGAAATTGAGATGAGAAAGTCTCTTGTGCCATAGCCAACTCTCATCTGACGATGCCTTTGCATATAAACAATTGACTTCAGGATTGCTTCCAGAGTTCATGTCAGCTACGAACAGATTTCCTTTCCGGATTCCCATCAAGGAGGGTTTTTCATTTTTCTTATGCAGAATCTGACACTTCAGCTTGTCGAATAAAACATTGTAGCCGTTGTCACAGAAGTGACTAATGCTAAGCAGATTGTGTTCAAGTCCTTGCACAACATACATATTTTCAATGATAACATTTCCAGCTAGCAAACAACCATATCCCTCAGTTACACCTTTGCTGTTATCTCCAAAGGTAACCATTGGGCCAGCTTTCTCAACCACATTTGATAGCAGGGCTCTATCTCCGGTCATATGTCTTGACGATCCGCTGTCAAGAATCCACACTACCGGTTGTACCTGTTTAATGCCCTGCAATACAAATGGATTAGACCTTCTTCGGAACCCAAGCTTGGTTGGGTCCGACATACTTGTAAAATTGGCCTTTATCAGGCAAAACAACTTTCTTAACTTTAATGTTCTCAACTTTCTCAATGACTGGACATTTGACCTTGTGAACAGCCTTGACAAATTTCTGTTTAGGCTTAGGCACAAATGTCTCCTTTCTAGCTTTAGGAGGACTAGCAGTCTTAGACCTATCATGCTTCCTATTATTCACATGCTGACGAGGAGTAGTCTTATCATTAGAAACATGTTTACCATTAAAATAAGCATACATCAAATTAAAAGCACAAGACATACAATCAGGAACACCACATGCTTTATGAGAGGGATTAACAATAGGCAACTTATGCATGGTAGACATGGCATTTGTGTTATCCAACTCATGTGTGTCTGAGTTAGTCTCAGTTGCTTTCACAACTTTGACTAGAACCTTTGACACACTTGACTTGGAAACAACTTTCTCATTAGCAAGATCTTCAGCACAGATTTCTTCTTGAATAATAAATGAGGTCTCATCAAATGGTTCAGCAATTGATTCTTTATAGAGGGGTTCATCAACACCCTTAAGCACATGTGGTACTTCCCTACCTTTAGCACAGACATGAGGAGGGGAGTTTATGCCTAATTTTCCAATAGCAACATTGTAATCATAACCTATTCCAGATTTTTGATTAACAGCTTGCTTATTGTAAAACTCTTTGGACTTCGAACAAGAATTAAAGTAAGCTTTAACCTTAGCCTCAAGACCGGTGATCTTGTCTTTGAGAATAGTTTCGAGTTGTTTATAACAGTCAACTCTATTCTCTAGAAAAGATACTTGTTCTTTTAATTTATCTTGATTAATGTGCACAAGTCTTAATTCATTGACCTCTTTCTCAAGGTCTTTGATTTGTTGATTTAACATTTTATTATCACGACGAGCACAATCTAAGGAACCTCCTAGATGATAAACTAATTCAGCATCAGTAAATTTTACCTCTTTTCTTGACGATGAGGTGTTTGCATCACTAGCCATGAGAGCAAGATTCCCAACTTCTTCATCTTCACTGTCAGTATCAACCCAGCTTCTTCCCTTTGCCAGGTAAGCCCTTTCATATTTACTCTTCTGATTAGAATCATAAGAGTTCTTCCTAACTTGTTTTGGCTTCCTGCATTCTGTGGCAAAGTGTCCCAACTCATTGCAGTTGAAGCATCGAATGGTGCTTCGATCAACCATCCCTGTTTTGTACCCACCACTGCTGGTGTTAGAGGATGAAGATCCACCTTTCTGGAATCTGTTGTAGTTGGACTTGTACTTGAACTTGGGATTCCTCTTGAATCTGACATTGGAGAATCTCTTGACAATCAGGGCTATTGACTCATCTTCTAATTTCTCCAGTTCTTCCAAGGAATAAAAATCATCTCCTGATTGATTTGTAGTAGGAGGATCAAATTCTGTTACTATCACATTTTCTTCAACCTTGGAAGACTATACCATTCTTTCTGACTGTTGAGATTGTTGTTGATATTGTGGTTGTTGTTGTTGTTCTTCAGCTACTAGAGCAGTAGACGTGCTGACCACTCTTCCTTTCCTGTAGACTTCCTTCTGCTGAATCTGCTCCAACTCATAGGTTTTTAACACACCATAGAGCCTTTCCAAAGAAATCTCACTCAGATCTCTTGCTTCTCTTATGGCAGTGATTCTATGTTCGAGATGAGTTGGCAGTGTTAAAAGGAATTTTTTGTTGACCCCCCTGATTGAATAGTATTTACCATTAATGTTCAGGTTGTTGATCAATGCATTGTACCTCTCAAACACTTCAGTGATTCCTTCTCCTGGATTGGATTTAAAGTATTCATACTCAGAGGTTAGGATTTCTAACTTGTTCTCCCTAACTTCCTCTGTGCCTTCATTAATCACCTCAATAGTTTCCCAGATGTGTTTGGAATCTTTACAGTTCATCACATATCTATTCATCAAGGGATCAAGGGAATCTACTAAAATTAATTGAAGGCTAGCATTTAGGGATGCTTCTTCTTTTTCAGCAGGAGAAAAATCCTCAGGATTCTTTACATAAGTTCTAGCTTTGGTGATCACCACATCATTTTCTATTACCTCTGGTTCAATAACCATCAGAATTTTTGGACCCTTCTTTAACACTTACAGATATTTGGAATTTGCAACTTGTAAAAACAATAGCATCTTCTTCTTCCACATAACATAATTTTCTTTATCGAATAGTGGAATTTTAACGGTTCCAACTTTTTGTGTAGTCATTATGAATTTTTGAGTAAATAAAAATTCAAGGAGTGAAAGAATCACAAAAGTCTAGGATCTTGATTTGTTCCTTAATCAGAAGGCTCTGATACCAATTGTTAGGTCTCAATATGTTTGTAGAAGGGGGGTTGAATACAAACAATACCGTTTAATCGAATAAAATGTGGAATAAAAAAGTGAAACAAAATTCAAGTTAAATAAAACTATTATTAAACTTGAAAGGTGTTACAAAAACGGTATCGTTTACAAGGGATTAATCTCAAATAAATTATTCCAAATCTAGAATAAATTCGACATGAAATTTTTCTATTTTTGTAATAAAAAGGATCAAATGCTAAATGCAATTTGAGATTAAGTTCTAGGGATTTTGATCCGCTAGATAGTTACACAAGAACAAGAAAAGGATTTCTAGTGGATTAGATTTAATAATAAATACTAGAAATAAATGATCTGTGAATTTGCAATAAGTTCACTGCTGTTTTTCTCTATTCCGTGTTCTTCTGTATTTGATATTCAATGCTCTGTTTCTTGTTGAAAAACAGCTGCTCTGCTTTATATTGAATCCTGTGATTTTAATTGGCAAGACAATCCTTTTAGCTCAGCATGACAATCCTTTTAACTGGTAAGACTTTCGGTAGGACTATCAATTGAACTGATAGGACTTTCGGTAAGACAATCTAAATGCACTAGCATGACTTTCGGTATGACTATTGATTGTCATACCGATTGTCTTGCTAATACAAAAGATAGTCTTGCTGGATTAAAACAGATTTTAATCAAATAATAATTCTGAATTAATTAATCAATTAATTCAATTAATCAATAAATTAATCTTTGCAGATTTAATTTATTCTCTTAATTAAATTATATGACTTAATTAATTAATAGAGAATTAATACAAATCTTGAGCAGAAACCATTCTTCTGAAAATCTTCTGAAAATCACTGTCAATTATGAATCAATTCCACCACTTCAATGTTGACACTCGATGTACTGTCTGGTTCATGAGTGACTAACTTCCGTGACGTTTCTTCATGCCTTGACCTTGATACTCTTGATTTTCTTCAGACTAAATCCTTGTAATTAATTGATACCCTGACGAGATCTCTGTCACTTGATTAAATCCACAATCTTGATTTATATCACTGAGGCTTGAACAATTTCTTGAGCTTCTTCCAGTGAATTAAGTCCTCAAGTCTGTAGATGAACAATGTTACTTAATCCTTTGACATATGTTACTATGAGAGATCTCTCTGACGATAAAACCACTATTTACTTGTTACATCCTTATCTGAGTTGAGTTAAATCCTCGAATAAACAAATAGGCTATGACATATGCCTTTCATAGAGGTTAAACTCTCAGATTTAAGAACTAACTTATCATTTTCCATTTTATATGCAAGCATGCTTGTATGAACATTATACAGTTCTAAATTAAGTTCATGCAAAGTAGATTTGTATTCAGATACAAACATATCTATAGTGGTAAGTTCAGGAACCTGAGATGATTGTGGTGATTCCTCTGCAGAGTCTGCCATAAGAGCCAGATTTACATACTCTTCCTCTTCATCCGAATCAGTATCATCCCAGCTTTTTCCTTCAGCAATGTACGCTCTTCCTTTTTCCTTTACCACATATGCATTCAACTTCTGTTTCAGCTTCTCATTCTTCCTTTTCAGATCTTCATAATTTTCCTTCTTTTTATAGGAATCATTTGATTTAAATGCCTTGGGCTTTCTGCAATCAGATGCAAAGTACCCTAACTCATTGCAGTTGTAGCATCTCGTTTTGCTCTTGTCAATCCAACTTGACTTGTAGCCTCCTCTGGAGCTTGACCCTGACGAGTAGCTTCCTTTCTGAAATATCCCTGATGAATCCCTTGGTTTGTAGTTGGGCTTTATTCTGAATCTAACATGACTAAATTTTACAGCCATGTATGCCATAGATTTGTCCTCCAACTGTTCAAGTTCCTCTTGAGTATAGAACTCACTTTCATCCTCTGGCTCACCATGAGTAATTTCAGCTACGACAATTTCTTTAATTGTTGAGGAGGGTGCAACCTTATTTTCTTGAGATTCTGGTTCACGAACTTCAAGTGCAGTGGTTTTTACAAGTGTCGTACTCTTACTGTCAATAGAACTAGGTCCATAGATAATGGCTCTTTGCTCTTTCTCCAACTCATGTGTTCTTAACTTACCATAGATCACATCCAGGGACATAGTGATAAAATCTTCTCTATCCCTGATTGACGTGTTCTTTTATTCCAGGTGAACTGGGAGCGTCAGCATAAACTTTCTGTTAGACTCTCGTATGGGGTAGACTTTCCCTTACAGCTTTAATTCACTTAACAGTCTTGTATATCTCTCAAAGAGTGAAGATAGTGCTTCTCCGGGTTAAAGTTTGAATGCCTCATACTGAGTCGTCAGAATATCCATTCTGTTTTCTTTGACTTCCTCTGTTCCTTCCATCAAAAGCTCAATGGTATCCCACATATCTTTTGCACTGTTACTTCCTAGAAGTTGATGGCTCATATCATTATTGGTCGATTCCACAATTATGAGTTGAAGGTTTGTGTCCAGATTTATCAACTCCTTATCGGTTTCCGTATATTTAGACGGATCCCTGGGAGTGGATGAGGAAAGAATTCTCACACCAGTTACGGTTGTGGATTCAGCAATTACTTCCATCGGAACATAAGGTCCATTCAGTAATATCCCAATGTAAAGTGGATTCGAAGCTTTCATAAACAACATCATCTATTTCTTCCATAGGTTGTAATTATCTCTGTCAAATGGGGGAACCTTTATACTTCCAATTCTTTGGTTATTCATTATCTTGGCGGAATTAAATAATTTAAAATTCAAAAATTTCAAGAAATGAGAATTTTTGAAAATTAAAAAATTCAAGAATTTTTCAAGAACTTGTTTCTTTCTCCGGATCTTGATTTGTATGTCAATTAACAAGCTCTGATACCAATTGTTAGTCCCAAAGTATCGTAGAAGGGGGGGTTGAATACGATACCTACAATCTTTTCTATTTGTTACAAGTTCTTCTTTAAAAGTACGGAATAAAAAACAACACAAAATAATTCGAGGAATATATTGTTTTATTAATATAAACCTTGAAGTTGCTACAATCTAATCGATGTATTGATTAGCTACAATAAATTCAGCAACATAACAGTATGTGTAATATCTGGGATATATCGTGTAATTATTTTGCTAATAAATAAATATTATGCATGTTCAGTATTTATTCTGTGAATTATTTGTTAAGTGGTATATGTGTTTGGATGTTTAAAAATAATATAAATTGAGTATTTTAATTTTTATATGTCCAAAATAAAATATAGATAATTTTCATATCTTCCTATTTATTTTTATGTTGATTTATGATTTTATAGGAAATATATGGATTTATAAATGCTTTTTCCGAATATTTATAAACTATTTTATATAATCGGGAACCAGCCGACGTCACCCGTTTTTACGTTTTCATAACCCGAAAATCTTCCGAGAACTCCTTCCTAACCTAATTGCAATATTCCGAGCATTTTCCATGTTTTGACTTTTTCGATCCGGCGTACGGTTTGTCTAGTGCTGGTCCCGGCGCAATATTTTCGATACAAAATTCATTTCGGTAAATCAATAAAACTCGTATTTTTGATAAACTGGATCTTTTTATTAAACTATTATAGTTATCACATCGTAATACGTGTAACCAGGCGCTGAGACCAAGACCGCAGTACAAATTGTACTGATTTGGATAATTATCCCGAAAACCGGTACCGTTTGGATCTGTTTTTATAAATAAACGTACTATTTTATATCCGGAATGATCCAACGGGATATTAATTTTCCGTAATTATAAATAACCTTTACCGTAATTATGTGGACTTGATACCATTTAAGCTAGGAGAGTTTGACGTTATCTTAGGAATGGATTGGTTATCTAAACACGATGCCCAGATAGATTGTCGAAATAAGAAGGTAATGGTGAAGACACCTGACGAAAGGATAGTAACGTTTAAGGGCCAGAAGCAAGCAAAGAAGTTCTTAACGATGATTCAAGCCAAGAAGTTACTACGACAAGGATGTGAGTATTTCGTTGCATATGTGATTGATAGAATCCAGGAGCCAGTAAAACTTGAGGATATTCCGGTAGTCAATGAATTTCCAAACGTATCTCCCGATGAATTACCAGGACTTCCTCCAGACAGAAAAATTGAGTTTGCGATCGATTTAGCACCTGGAACGGAACCAGTGTCCAAGGCTCCGTACAGAATGGCGCCCGTTCAGATGAAGGAACTAGCAAAGCAATTGCAAGAGCTGTTAGAGAAAGGAGTAATCAGACCCAGTGTGTCCCCGTGGGGTGCACCGGTGCTATTTGTAAAAAAAAGGATGGAAGCATGAGACTGTGCATCGACTATCGAGAGCTCAACAAGCTTACTATCAAGAACAAGTATCCGTTACCTAGAATTGATGATTTGTTCGACCAACTAAAAGGAGCCAAGTACTTCTCCAAGATTGATCTAAGATCGGGATATCACCAACTAAAGATTAAGCAGGGGATATACCAAAGACAGCTTTCAGAACAAGGTATGGACATTATGAATTTTTAGTAATGTCTTTTGGATTAACTAATGCCCCGGTAGCATTCATGGACCTGATGAACATAATTCTCAAGGAATACTTGGACAAGTTTGTTATTGTGTTTATAGATGACATTTTGATTTATTCAAAGACAGAAGAGGATCATGCAGAACATTTGAGGACAACTTTGGAGATTTTAAGGAAGAAGAAGTTATATGCTAAATTTTCGAAGTGTGAGTTTTGGTTACAGGAAGTTCAGTTCTTAGGACACATAGTCAGTAATGAAGGGATCAAAGTGGACCCAGCGAAGATTGAAGCGATTACAAATTGGGAAAGACCGAGAACACCAACAGAGGTAAGAAGTTTCTTGGGATTAGCGGGATATTATCGCCGATTTGTTCAAAAATTTCTCAAGGATTGCAACACCATTGACGAAGCTTACACGGAAGAATGAAATTTTATATGGAATGACAAATGTGAAGAAAGTTTTCAGGAATTGAAGCAAAGATTAATCACGGCACCTATTTTGTCACTTCCACACGATCAAGGGAATTTCGTAATCTATATCGATTCTTCTCATAAAGGACTCAAATGCGTTCTGATATAGCACGATAAGGTTATTGCGTATGCATCAAGGCAATTGAAACCATACGAACAGAAGTATCCTACTCATGATTTGGAGTTAGCGGCTATAGTATTCACTTTAAAGATTTGGAGACATTATCTATATGGAGAAAAATGCGAGATTTATACGGATCACAAAAGCTTAAAATACATATTCATACAAAAGGAGCTTAATATGAGACATAGGAGATGGTTAAAGTTGATTAAGGATTATGACTGCACGATTAACTATCATCCCGGTAAAGCAAATGTTGTGGCAGACGCGTTAAGTCGGAAAGAAAAGTTGAATGTGTTATCAGTACCTGAGGAGATATATAAGGAATTTCAGAAACTAGAATTGGAAATCAGAGTTTGCAAGCCTGATGAAGTGAAAGTGTATAGTATAACTTTCCAGCCGGAGTTGTTGAAGAAGATAAGAAAGTGTCAAGAGGAGATAATGGATCAGGATATTAATCGTTTGGTAGGAGAGGAATTGTGCACGCAAAAGGACAATCAAGGTATTCTTAGGTTTTCTTCTAGAATTTGGATTCCACCAGTAACGGAATTGAAGAATGAAATTTTAAAGGAGGCTCATAATTCAAGGTATTCAATCCATCTAGGGAGTACCAAGATGTACATAGATTTAAAGGAAAATTATTGGTGGCCATATATGAAAAGGGATATTGCAGAATGGGTTAGCAGATGTTATACATGTCAGAGAGTTAAAGCGGAGCACCAGAGACCAAGTGGGTTGTTGCAGCCATTATCGATTCCAGAGTGGAAGTGGGAGCATATTGCCATGGATTTCATAGTCTGATTACCAAAAATGAAAGCCAATCATGATGCCATTTGTGTTATAGTGGACAAACGTATCAAGTCAGCTCATTTTCTGCCTATAAATGAAAGATTTTCATTAGACAAATTAGTCCATATGTACCTGAAAGAAATTGTAGTTCGTCACAGAGTTCCTATGTCTATCGTATCCGATCGAGATCCGAGATTTAATTCGAGGTTTTGGAAAAGTTTTCAAGAATGTTTAGGAACGAGACTGCATATGAGTACAACTTACCATCCACAGACGGACGACCAGAGTGAAAGAACAATCCATACAATCGAAGACACGTTACGTGTTTGTGCTATTGAATTCAAAGGAAGTTGGGACGAGCATTTACGCTTGGTAGAATTTGCTTACAACAATAGTTATCATGCCAGTATTGGGATGCCACCCTATGAAGCTCTTTATGGACGCAAATGTCGATCTCTCGTATATTGGGACGAAGTAGGAGAACGCAAAATACTTGGACCTGAATTGGTGTAATAGATGAAGGAAGTGGTTGAAGTTATCCAGAAGAGATTGATAGCAGCACAAGACCGTCAAAGGAATTATGCAGATCAATCAAGGAAAGATATGGAATTCAAAGAAGGAAATCCGGTATTGTTAAAAGTATCACCGTGGAAGGGATTGACGAGATTTGGGAAAAAAGGAAAACTTAGCCCAAGATATGTCGGACTGTTTGAGATTCTAAAGCGTGTTGGCAAAGTAGCTTACGAGTTGGCATTACCGCCGCACATGGAGCATATTCACAATGTTTTTCACGTATCGATGCTTAAGAAGTATAATCTAGACTCCAGGCATGTAATCGAATACGAACCAATAGAACTTCAAGCAGATTTGTCATATGTAGAGAGTCCGATAGAGATTCTAGAAGAAAGAGAGAAAGTGTTAAGAAATAAAGTGGTAAAGTTAGTAAGAGTACTGTGGAGAAACCCAAAGGTTGAAGAATCTACCTGGGAGTTAGAAAGTGTAATAACCCCAATTTTTGGAATATTTGAAACCCTTATGAATAGTTGTCAAGCCCCCAAACTTAAACAACAAAATTAAATATAACTATTACAACATTTTAAAAATAAGAATACACAACCAACTCCAAGATCTTACAGTTTAGGGTTTGGAACAGCCCGACACTACCAACTATTACATCTGAATATAAATACCGAGTCCTCACACAATCTATTATTACTTATTCTACCTGGGCTCGAACATAAGCATCAGCATCACAGGTCTTACGGGCAGTCTGCTTGAATCTAACCATAGCTGCTAGCTGTAATATCAGGGTAAAGCAAGGAGTGAGCCAAATGCTCAACAAGTGCTAACAGTATGACACAAAACATAAATTGAGATATACCTTTAAGAATAACAATGGAAAGACATAACCAATGATATCGAGAGATAAAACTATATGAGATGGCATCATTTTACTTGTATCAAAACAAATTTTAAAAATCATTCTTAATCAAAATCATTTTATGACGCTACGGATTACAGCCGGTGATCAGCCGCGAAGTAATCCCGAACCTCGCTGGGTTCTAAAACATTATTGGGAATCCCTAGGCAACTTTTAAGCCTAATATAAGTGTGGAAAGGACTCGCGTCTCAGTCCAGATCCACCATTCAAAGAAAACATTTATCCCCCTTTGGGACTGAAAAATCCACATTTTAATCATTTTAAAAACTGATGCCGATTTATGACAAAATCTCTTTCGACTGTAATCATTTTTATCAAGGGATTATAGATCAACTTGAAACACTGGAAATATGACACTAAATCTCAGGGCCATGATCCACTAGACTTTACTATATTAGGGTAATTGAGAGGTTTCCATAAACAAGAACTTTGACAAGGAAATTGAGCGAGGCTATTGGATAATATGAAAGAGTAATGCCAAACTAGGCTTAAAGCAATGGTTGTAGACAAGGTATAGGTATTAGAACATCAAGAAGATAAGCATCACTGGTTCCAATAGGATAGAGGTGTTAAAATATAAAGAAAGTGATCATCAGCTCAAGATATAACAGGGTATCAAGCTTTTAGGGTAAGGATAGGGTTATCAAACAATCATGAATGAATTTAAGAAATGATTGGCTTTTAGGTATCAAGATAAAGTTTCTATCGAGGTTATTTCAAGAGTTGAATCAAAGCATCAGGGTGCAATATCAAGATTTTTCAGGGATCAATAGCATGATAATCAAAAGGATCAATAAGGTATTATAACAAATCTCTATTTTATCATGGCATTAAACTATCATGAAAGACTTTTGAACTACTTGCAATACGTACTCGAGGGTTCATGGCATCTCTATGTAACTCAAAGATAAACAAAAGATACGCTTGATTTAAATATATCAAAATGACTCAGGATAATTGCATCGATATATATATGAACTGTTTACAGTAAATACGAAGGTCAAGTTGAATCACTTGCCTTGAGATAGACTGGTCTGGTCTGACTGGTAGGAGCAACAACTGGAGCTTCACTCGACTTTTATGGCAAGTTTTCCCTCGTCTCGAGATCCTACATAAATAATAATAATCCTCATTATAATATATTCTTACCATCTTAACCTATTTACAACCCGAAATTAAACATGGATGGCACTTAGGCCTATACGCACTTAATTCATATCCACCATTATATTTTCAAATGTACACACGTAGCCACATAATCACATATCGTATATTAATACCAAATAACATCATATACACCATAATGCCACACTAGGCTTGGATGATCTCGACTCACCACTTAAGTCACTTGGTCGCTAACTAAACAAAGTCTTCAAATTTGGGCTTCCTAACTCAATGTGCCTTTCCTAAATTATCCAAAACCTATTGACCCTCACTTGTGCCTTTTTCTCTACTGACCTTATACTATCTTACAACTATGGTGGTTGACCTAATACTCACTTCTAAGTGTTCTAAAACTATGTGATAAGTGAAAGTGCTCACTGGTGCAAATTTCAGAATGGTAACTAAGGTTTCTTGAGTGCATTAGACACTCTTAAACTACAAGTTTTTCTTCAAAATTTTTACACAAGACTCTCCTGACCTAAGGGCATCTCACAAGCTTGATGTGGCTCAAAGGCCTGGCTTGGGCCTTCTTGGGCCTAAGCTAAAAGTCCAAGGTTCCCCTGTTTTTCTGGGCAGAAAATGCCCTTACTTGAAATAACTTGTGACACATGGTTCTAGCTCATATCCTATGAACTATGGTTGGAAAAACTTCTCTGACATACCCTCTAACTAAGGCCCAATTGGGCCTAATGAGGGCCTACCCATGATATGGCCAAATCTCCCTATTTCTAAGTTGCAACAAAACTGTCCCCTGCTGGACAGATTTTGTTATTCTACTTGAGCACCTAACCAAATGACATGCAAACCTCCAACCAACTCCTAAAACCTATTATATACTCCCCATACTAACTTCTGGTAGCTTGGGCCTCAAAGTGCACATCAATGACATGGTCAAAACTCACTCTAAACCTCAGGGTACTAAACTGATTTTTCTGCAGAAACTATAACTCTCATTTTTCCAAGGTTTTGACTTGACAACTCAACTAACAAAAACTCAATACTTAAACCAAGACTTATACATGGTAATCTACTGAACTAACTCCTTTATTCTCAAAATAACATTGGGTGAGATCATCCATGCCTAAAAACAACAACATGCAACTAAATATATAACATGCAACTCATGAAAAGCACATAACAAGATTTCAGCTAGGCATAAAGTTGTAAATGCTTGCAAAATCGACTTGCACCTAATACTTATCCTTAATAATTATGAAATATAACTCCTTTTAAGTATTAATAAGAAATTCATCATGGAAACAATCTATTCAAGCACATCTATTTCGAATTTTATAGATAACAACATGATTTCGAAAAGAATAGCATGCAAAACATGGTTGATCATCATTTTAATGTCTTAAAACTAGCATGCATGGCTAAACATAAATTTATAATGAGATTTCAGTAGCATGCAAAGGATTTTAAAGCATGATATCTCCATAAAACACTTAGTTAGCACATATACATAATATATCTCATAGAGAGCTCTTGAATTCACAAGAATCAAGAGTTTCTCTTTGGAGATCACACAAAACTACACATGCAACCATGAAACTTCATCTTCCAAATCACAAAACTCTTGGGAAGTATATAAAATAAATGTAGGTGAAAGAATTACACTAGGGAAGATGAGAAATGGAATGAAAAATGGAAGGGAGTGGGGGAAATGGGGTTCGGCCGAGAGCAAAAGGGAGGGAGGGGAAGAGAGAAATTTTTGTGGTGTGTTGGAGTGTGAAATGATGAATGACTTCTCTCCACTTTGATTTGTTTGTTTTATGCTATTTGGTTGACAAGTAATGAGTGGAAGTGAGAACTTACAAAAATGTCCCTTGGCTAAAGTTAGGCCATTTTGCATGCAAGGCTAAGGTAGTAATTTGGTAATAATCAAATGAGTTAGTGGGGTTGGAAAAGTCTTATTTGCCCTTTGAGAGAATAGAAAGAGAGTTTGCATGCAAGGTTATTCATGTAATTTGATAATTATAACAAATAAAATTTGTAAAGATTTATTTTTATAAAATAAAATACAAGTTCAAAAATTATAAAATTTATATCATAAAATAACTTGTATTTTTAGAGACTTTATAAAATCATTTTCAAAATTTGTGAACAAAATGCCTTTTAAAAGAAGATTTTTCCAAAGCTTAGAATATTCCTTATAAATCAAAAATAAAGAAATTAAATAAACTCTTGCTTTGAAAAATCATATACTACCCAAAGCAAATTTATAATGCAGAAAATTTCACTCACACAAACGTACAATCATTGAATATATTTTCATTTGACTTAATATTATACCAAATTCACAAATAATATTACATAAAATGCCGGTTGTAACATCCTCTCCCCCTTAAGGGATTCTGTCCCCAGAATCTAAGAGAACAGATGAGGATACCGGGAACGCATATCAGACTCTAACTCCCAAGTCGACTCTTCGACCTTAGGGTTCTTCCAAAGTATTTTTACTAACTTTACTGACTTATTTCTAAGACTCTTTACTTGCCAGTCGAGTATTTTAACCGGTTGCTCCACAAATGACAGGTCTGCCTGAATTTCTACGGGTTCATATTCTATCACATGGCTAGTGTCAGGATTATATTTCTTAAGTAACGACACATGGAACACGTTATGCACATGCCGATACTGAGGTGGTAAGGCCAACTCGTAGGCCACCTTTCCTACTTGACTCAAAATCTCAAAAGGACCTATGTATCTAGGTGCTAACTTTCCTTTCTTGCCATATCTCATCAACCCTTTCCTAGGTGACACCTTTAGCAACACAGCTTCGCCAATTTGGAATTGAACATCCTTACGTGCTGGATCAGCATACTTCCTCTGTCTATCTTGAGCAGCAAGCAACCTTTTCTGAATTAACTTGACTGAGTCATGCAACTGTTGTACCAATTCTGAGCCGATAATTCTTCCTTCTCCTACTTCATCCCAACTTGTTGGTGATCTACATTTTCGCCCGTACAAAGCTTCATATGATGGCATGCTGATACTGGAATGATAGCTGTTGTTATATGAGAATTCAATCAATGGCAGGTGGTCGTCCCAACTTCCTGCAAAATCGATTGCACAACTGCGCAACATGTCTTCGATTGTTTGAATCGTCCTTTCGCTCTGACCATCAGTCTGCGGGTGATACGCCATCCTCATATTCAACTTCGTGCCAAGACATTCCTGGAATTGCTTCCAGAATCTCGAGTTAAATCGGGGATCTCTGTCTGAAACTATTGATACGGGTACTCCATGCCTTAATACGATTTCGTGCACATACAGATGAACCAACTTGTCCAGTGACGACTTCTCATTTATTGGAAGGAAATGCGCCGACTTCGTAAGACGATCAATTATAACCCATATTGCGTCATGTCCGGATTTTGTTCGCGGTAGTCCTACTATAAAGTCCATAGCGATATTTTCCCATTTCCATTCTGGAATCTTCAGGGGCTGAATTAATCCGCTTGGTCGTTGATGTTCTGCCTTTACTTTCTGACAAGTATAGCACTTCGCAACCCATTCTGCCACGTCTCGCTTCATATTTGGCCACCAAAAGTTCTTCTTTAAGTCTTGATACATCTTGGTGCTTCCCGGGTGGATTGAAAATTTCGAATGGTGGGCTTCATGGAGGATCTTATTCTTTAATTCAGGTACATGAGGAATCCATATTCTGGATGAAAACCTTAGTATTCCTTGCTCATCCCTTTTAGTATTAATCTCTTCTCCAGATAACTGATTTTTCTCTTTTTCCATTACTTCCTCTTGACACTTCTTTATCTTTTCCATTAGTGTTGGCTGAAAGGTCATTGCACGACAAACTTCTTTGACTTTCCCATAAGCACAAAGTTCCAATTCAAATTTTCCGATTTCTTCAGATAACTCTTTTGATGTTATCATCATATTCAATCTCTCCTTCCGACTCAGCGCATCGGCCACTACATTCGCCTTTCCAGGATGGTAATTTATCGAACAGTCATAGTCCTTGATCAATTCCAGCCATCTCCTCTGCCTCATATTGAGCTCTTTCTGAGTAAAAATGTACTTTAAACTCTTGTGATCCGTGTAGATTTCACACTTCTCTCCATAGAGATAGTGTCTCCAAATCTTGAGTGCGAACACTATGGCGGCTAGTTCCAAGTCATGTGTCGGATACTTTAACTCGTGCGGCTTCAACTGTCTTGACGCATATGCTATTACCTTACTGTGTTGCATCAACACACAACCCAAACCCTTATGTGAAGCGTCGCTGAATATTACAAAATTCCCTTGATCATCTGGAAGTACCAACACCGGAGCTGTTACCAACTTCTGTTTTAACTCTTGAAAGCTATTTTCACATTCTGCACTCCATTCAAACTTTTGATTCTTTCTGGTTAACTTGGTCAATGGCGTGGCGATCTTCGAGAAATCCTTGACGAATCTTCTATAGTATCCGGCCAATCCTAGAAAACTTCGCACTTCCGTAGGAGTCTTTGGCCTCTCCCAACTCATAACTGCCTCAATCTTCGCCGGATCCACTTTAACTCCCTCATTTCCAATAACATGCCCCAAAAATTGAACTTCCTTTAACCAAAACTCACATTTGGTAAATTTGGCATACAACTTCTCTTGTCGGAGTATCTCCAATGCTATCCAGAGGTGCTGCATATGTTCTTCTTCCGACTTAGAATAAATAAGGATGTCATCAATAAATACCACGACAAATTTATCCAAATACTTCTTAAATACTCGATTCATCAGATCCATAAATGCGGCCGGAGCGTTGGTCAATCCAAACGGCATTACTAGGAATTCATAATGCCCATATCTGGTCCTAAATGCGGTCTTGGGAATATCTTCTTCCTTGATCTTTAATTGATGGTATCCCGATCTCAAATCAATCTTCGAAAAGCATTTTGCTCCCTTTAACTGATCAAAAAGGTCATCTATCCTTGATAGCGGGTAGCGGTTCTTGATCGTTACTTTATTCAACTCCCGGTAATCTATGCATAGACGCATACTCCCATCTTTCTTCTTCACAAAGAGAACAGGTGCTCCCCATGGTGACGTACTTGGTCGTATCACTCCCTTATCCAATAATTCTTGTAGCTGGCTCGCCAACTCTTTCATTTCTGCTGGTGCCATCCTATACGGAGCCTTTGAAACTGGTTCCGTGCCTGGAGCAAGGTTGATCTCGAACTCAATTTGTCGATCTGGTGGTAAGCCTGGTAGTTCGTCGGGAAACACATCCGGGAACTCATTAACTACAGGAATATCTTCCATGCTGGGGCTGCCTCTCTCTGAATCCACTACATATGCTAGGAACGACTCACAACCTTTTCTAAGTAACTTCTTAGCCTGAATAATTGTAAGAAATAGTTGCCCTTGCCTCTGCCCCTTAAATACTACCTTCTCTCCACTCTTCGTCTTTAAATACACTCTCTTGGTCTTACAATTTATCTGAGCGCTATTCTCTCCTAACCAATCCATTCCTAAAATTATATCAAACTCTCCCAGCTTGAAGAGTATCAAGTCGGCTGAGAACTTATATCCCGAAATATCAATCTCACATTTTGGACAAAATTGATTCACAGGAATCTTCTCTTGGTTCGCAATTACCACATTTACTACCTCACTCATAACCGTTTTATCACATTGGAGCTTATCAACAAAAGATTCTGATATGAAAGATCTTGTTGCTCCCGAATCAATCAATACTTTAGCTTTGACATTATTGAGTAAAAGTGTACCTGCTATCACCTCAGAATTCTTAACAGCATCTTTCATCTTTAGATCAAATGTCCTTGCTGTTGCTTGCGGGGTTGGTGCGGGTGGTGGAGGTAATGCCAATACCTCAGCTGGCACGCTTGCACTGGTACTTGCCACGTTCATCAGAGCTCTGACTGGTCCTGTTGCCTTACACTCCCTAGCCATGTGCCCAGTCTTCCCACACTTGTAACACGTAACTCCTGGCTTTGGCATCTTGCACTCGTTTGCCAAATGTCCATTCTGATTGCACCTATAACAGGTCATACTCAGCTTATTGCATACTCCGGGGTGCCTTCTTCCACGGTGCTTGCATTCTGGCCTCTGGAACCTGTTTTCTCCAACTTGCCCTTGGCTTGCCTGATTGTTCCCTTTTGATTCTTGCCTTTTGCCCAAATTTCCCTTCCTTTGAAAATTTCCGCCCTTCTGGAAACCAATCCTCTTTACATTCCGATCTTGCGAACTTCCAGCTTCAGACTTTTCTCCATAAAATGGAACCTTCCTCTTCTTGTTATCCCTCTCTTTCCTTGACTGCATCCCATTATTCTCAATCAGAGCAGCTTTCTGTACTACTCCCGCATAAGTTTCAAGCTCAAACATAGCCACCCTATCTCTGATCCAAGGCTCCAATCCTTGCTGAAATTTCTTTGCTTTTTCCTCCTCAGTGCTGGTATACTTTGTCACAAACCTTGACAACTCAGTGAACTTCTTCTCATACTCCAATACAGTCATGTTCCCTTGCTTCAACTCAAGAAATTTTAGCTCCATCTGATTCTGCATGTACTTAGGGTAATACTTGTCCAGAAATAACTTTTTAAATCTCTCCCAAGAAACCTGCTGAGTGACTTCCATAGCTTTTACTGATTCCCACCAATAGATGACTTCTCCCTTCAAGAAGTAAGTGGCATACGGCGTCTTCTGATCGTCTCCTAACTGTACCAACTCAAAAGCCCTTTCCATCTCCTTGATCCAGGTGTTTGCTATCACTGGATCAGTGGTATCATGAAATACAGGTGGATTCACATTCTGAAAAGCTTTGAAAGTGACAATTTGTCTAGGTGATACTGGTGGTTCAGGTGGTTGGTGTGGCTCACGGTTATCTTGGTTTTCAATTCGTTGTTGAAGAGTTAGTTGTTGTTAAGCTATAGCATTGGTTTGCTGTTGCAAGGTTTCCAGTAGTCGAAGAATATTTGGGTCTGTGGTGAAGGTGGTTGTTGGGTTCTTCTTTTTGGGAGGCATGATCCTGAAATAAGAGTTGTGTCATAACAAATATGAATGATAAAATGATTCGAGGGTATCGCATGGCATTCTCATTTACATATGGGGTCAAGTTTCCAAATTAAGCAGATATGATGATAAAAACATAAAATAACAGTTGAGAGCAAATGGAACAATAGCACATAATTATTGAAATTTTTAAAGGTCACAGTACATAGGATTGGGACATAGTCTGATTCTAGGAATAACAGGCTTATTTAAAGGAAAGACGGAAACAACTGGGGATTCCATAGAGTCTGATAGTACAACAACATGAAAGGTAAATGGAAAGAACTAAGGCTCCACTCCATCTGAACGGGGCTTGGTAGTCTTTTCCTCTCGAAGCGTCTTCACAATGCTCTGGAGCTCATCCGCCACCATCTGAATGACATACTGGCTGGTACGGTCCCGGTGTGCTGGCATCTCCTCAAGCTTAGTGTTGACGTACTGAACCAAGGTCTCAAGTCTCGCAATCATCTGCTCCTTGGGCTTCTCTTCGTAATTTCGGCTGTCCGGATACACGTTCTTCAGTCGGTCTATCAGTCGGTCGTACTTGCCCTGAAGCATGTCGAACTCGCGCCTCAACTCAGCATACACGGAGAAAGCAATAGTGTCGTCCGACCCAGAGGATGACGACGAATGCGCCCTTTGCTGACAACCAATAAGAGGAGTATTAATAATAATTTACTTAACCTACTCTCTCGCATAATATCTATAACCTACACACAAATCCTATAACCTATTTGGGCTGTCCAGGGACTCTAAACCGTTGCTCTGATACCAAAACCTGTCACACCCCCAACTTAAATAGCGAAATAAATATAGCTATTACATCTTTTTAATGAAGAATACACAACCAAAATCCAAGATCTTACAGTTTAGGGTTTGGAACAGCCCAACACTACCAACTATTACATCTGATTACAAATACCGAGTCCTCACACAACTATTATTACTTATTCTACCTGAGCTCGAACATAAGCATCAGCATCACAGGTCTTACGGGCAGTCTGCTTGAATCTAACCATAGCTGCTAGCTGTAATATAAGGGTAAAGCAAGAAGTGAGCCAAAAGCTCAACAAGTGCTAATAGTACAACACAAACATAAATCGAAATATACCTTTAGGAATGACAATGGAAAGACATAATCAATGATAACGAGAAATAAAACTTATGTGAGTTGGCATCATTTTGCTTGCATCAAAACAAATTTTAAAAATCATTCTTAATCAAAATCATTTTATGACGCTACGGATTACAGCCGGTGATCAGCCGCGAAGTAATCCCGAACCTCGCTGGGTTCTAAAACATTATTGGGAATCCCTAGGCAACTTTTAAGCCTAATATAAGTGTGGAAAGGACTCGCGTCTCAGTCCAGATCCACCATTCAAAGAAAACATTTATCCCCCTTTGGGACTGAAAAATCCACATTTTAATCATTTTAAAAACTGATGCCGATTTATGACAAAATCTCTTTCGACTGTAATCATTTTTATCAAGGGATTATAGATCAACTTGAAACACTGGAAATATGACACTAAATCTCAGGGCCATGATCCACTAGACTTTACTATATTAGGGTAATTGAGAGGTTTCCATAAACAAGAACTTTGACAAGGAAATTGAGCGAGGCTATTGGATAATATGAAAGAGTAATGCCAAACTAGGCTTAAAGCAATGGTTGTAGACAAGGTATAGGTATTAGAACATCAAGAAGATAAGCATCACTGGTTCCAATAAGATAGAGGTGTTAAAATATAAAGAAAGTGATCATCAGCTCAAGATATAACAGGGTATCAAGCTTTTAGGGTAAGGATAGGGTTATCAAACAATCATGAATGAATTTAAGAAATGATTGGCTTTTAGGTATCAAGATAAAGTTTCTATCGAGGTTATTTCAAGAGTTGAATCAAAGCATCAGGGTGCAATATCAAGATTTTTCAGGGATCAATAGCATGATAATCAAAAGGATCAATAAGGTATTATAACAAATCTCTATTTTATCATGGCATTAAACTATCATGAAAGACTTTTGAACTACTTGCAATACGTACTCGAGGGTTCATGGCATCTCTATGTAACTCAAAGATAAACAAAAGATACGCTTGATTTAAATATATCAAAATGACTCAGGATAATTGCATCGATATATATATGAACTGTTTACAGTAAATACGAAGGTCAAGTTGAATCACTTGCCTTGAGATAGACTGGTCTGGTCTGACTGGTAGGAGCAACAACTGGAGCTTCACTCGACTTTTATGGCAAGTTTTCCCTCGTCTCGAGATCCTACATAAATAATAATAATCCTCATTATAATATATTCTTACCATCTTAACCTATTTACAACCCGAAATTAAACATGGATGGCACTTAGGCCTATACACACTTAATTCATATCCACCATTATATTTTCAAATGTACACACGTAGCCACATAATCACATATCGTATATTAATACCAAATAACATCATATACACCATAATGCCACACTAGGCTTGGATGATCTCGACTCACCACTTAAGTCACTTGGTCGCTAACTAAACAAAGTCTTCAAATTTGGGCTTCCTAACTCAATGTGCCTTTCCTAAATTATCCAAAACCTATTGACCCTCACTTGTGCCTTTTTCTCTACTGACCTTATACTATCTTACAACTATGGTGGTTGACCTAATACTCACTTCTAAGTGTTCTAAAACTATGTGATAAGTGAAAGTGCTCACTGGTGCAAATTTCAGAATGGTAACTAAGGTTTCTTGAGTGCATTAGACACTCTTAAACTACAAGTTTTTCTTCAAAATTTTTACACAAGACTCTCCTGACCTAAGGGCATCTCACAAGCTTGATGTGGCTCAAAGGCCTGGCTTGGGCCTTCTTGGGCCTAAGCTAAAAGTCCAAGGTTCCCCTGTTTTTCTGGGCAGAAAATGCCCTGACTTGAATTAACTTGTGACACATGGTTCTAGCTCATATCCTATGAACTATGGTTGGAAAAACTTCTCTGACATACCCTCTAACTAAGGCCCAATTGGGCCTAATGAGGGCCTACCCATGATATGGCCAAATCTCCCTATTTCTAAGTTGCAACAAAACTGTCCCCTGCTGGACAGATTTTGTTATTCTACTTGAGCACCTAACCAAATGACATGCAAACCTCCAACCAACTCCTAAAACCTATTATATACTCCCCATACTAACTTCTGGTAGCTTGGGCCTCAAAGTGCACATCAATGACATGGTCAAAACTCACTCTAAACCTCAGGGTACTAAACTGATTTTTCTGCAGAAACTATAACTCTCATTTTTCCAAGGTTTTGACTTGACAACTCAACTAACAAAAACTCAATACTTAAACCAAGACTTATACATGGTAATCTACTGAACTAACTCCTTTATTCTCAAAATAACATTGGGTGAGATCATCCATGCCTAAAAACAACAACATGCAACTAAATATATAACATGCAACTCATGAAAAGCACATAACAAGATTTCGGCTAGGCATAAAGTTGTAAATGCTTGCAAAATCGACTTGCACCTAATACTTATCCTTAATAATTATGAAATATAACTCCTTTTAAGTATTAATAAGAAATTCATCATGGAAACAATCTATTCAAGCACATCTATTTCGAATTTTATAGATAACAACATGATTTCGAAAAGAATAGCATGCAAAACATGGTTGATCATCATTTTAATGTCTTAAAACTAGCATGCATGGCTAAACATAAATTTATAATGAGATTTCAGTAGCATGCAAAGGATTTTAAAGCATGATATCTCCATAAAACACTTAGTTAGCACATATACATAATATATCTCATAGAGAGCTCTTGAATTCACAAGAATCAAGAGTTTCTCTTTGGAGATCACACAAAACTACACATGCAACCATGAAACTTCATCTTCCAAATCACAAAACTCTTGGGAAGTATATAAAATAAATGTAGGTGAAAGAATTATACTAGGGAAGATGAGAAATGGAATGAAAAATGGAAGGGAGTGGGGGAAATGGGGTTCGGCCGAGAGCAAAAGGGAGGGAGGGGAAGAGAGAAATTTTTGTGGTGTGTTGGAGTGTGAAATGATGAATGACTTCTCTCCACTTTGATTTGTTTGTTTTATGCTATTTGGTTGACAAGTAATGAGTGGAAGTGAGAACTTACAAAAATGTCCCTTGGCTAAAGTTAGGCCATTTTGCATGCAAGGCTAAGGTAGTAATTTGGTAATAATCAAATGAGTTAGTGGGGTTGAAAAAGTCTTATTTGCCCTTTGAGAGAATAGAAAGAGAGTTTGCATGCAAGGTTATTCATGTAATTTGATAATTATAACAAATAAAATTTGTAAAGATTTATTTTTATAAAATAAAATACAAGTTCAAAAATTATAAAATTTATACCATAAAATAACTTGTATTTTTAGAGACTTTATAAAATCATTTTCAAAATTTGTGAACAAAATGCCTTTTAAAAGAAGATTTTTCCAAAGCTTAGAATATTCCTTATAAATCAAAAATAAAGAAATTAAATAAACTCTTGCTTTGAAAAATCATATACTACCCAAACCAAATTTATAATGCAGAAATTTTCACTCACACAAACGTACAATCATTGAATATATTTTCATTTGACTTAATATTATACCAAATTCACAAATAATATTACATAAAATGTCGGTTGTAACAATAATGCAACACTAGGCTTGGATGATCTCGATTCACCACTTAAGTCACTTGGTCGCTAAACTAGACAAAGTCTTCAAATTTTGGCTTCCTAACTCGATGTGCCTTTCCTAAATTATCCAAAACCTATTGACCCTCACTTGTGCCTTTTGCTCTAATGACCTTATACTATCTTACAACTATGGTGGTCAACCTAATACTCACTTCTAAGTGTTCTAAAACTATGTGATAAGTGAAGGTGCTCACTGGTGCAAATTTCAGAATGACAACTATAGTTTCTTGAGTGCATTAGACACTCTTAAACTACAAGTTTTCCTTCAAAACTTTTACACAAGACTTTACTGATCTAAGGGCATCTCACAAGCTTGATGTGGCTCAAGGGCCTGGCTTGGGCCTTCTTGGGCCTAAGATAAAAGTCCAAGGTTCCCCTGTTTTTCTGGGCAGAAAATGCCCTGACATGAATTAACTTGTGACACATGGTTCTAACTCATATCCTATGAGCTATGGCTGGAAAAACTTCTCTGACACTCCCTCTAACTAAGGCCCAATAGGGCCTAATGAGGGCCTACCCATGACATGGTCAAATCTCCCTATTTCTAAGTTGCAACAAAACTGTCCCCTGCTGGACAGATTTTGTTATTCTACTTGTGCACCTAACCAAATGATATGAAAATCTCCAACCAACTCTTAAAACCTTTTATATACTCCCAATAATAACTTCTGGTAGCTTGGGCCTCAAAGTACACAGCAATGACATGGTCAAAACTTACTCTAAACCTCAGGGTGTTATACTGATTTTTCTGCAGAAACTATAACTCTCATTTTCCAAGGTTTTGACTTGACAAACTCAACTAACAACAACTCAATACTTAAACCAAGACTTATAAATGGTATTCTACTGAACTAACTACCTTATTCTCAAAATAACCTTGGTGAGATCATCCTTACCTAAGGTACAATTATGGCAAAACAAAAGAGACTACACTTCACAAATCACAAATCTTCATGCTTTTAAAATAACAAGATATATATTTTTATAAAAGATAACCACGAATTAATACCATGCAACAAGAAGCATAAATCAATATTAACACATTATTCCTACTGAAATTTAGGCTTACTAACAAAATCTTTCCAAATGATCAAAATCTTACAACATTCTAAGAGAAATCCACATGCATGCATGCCTTCGAGTTTTTGAATCCAAAACAACACATTTTCTACATATGTTCTATCATAAAATTGACATGCAAGCCTAGCATAAGATATACCTAGATGATCACTTAGCATACAAGGAGTTTTATCAAAATTTTACCACAAAATTCAAGTCATTATCACATAAATATGCAAAAATTGAACAAAACAACAAGAATGATCTCAAGGACCATTCATTCGGCTCCCATATGGTCATGGCCGAATGAATTGGAAGGGAATGGCCATTTAATCATCAAGAGTTTCCTTCTCAAGACTTGGCACTTATCCATTCCTTGTAGTCCTCTCAAAAACAACCTTAAATCCATAAGAATCAAGATTGTATTTTGAGTTTCACTAAAACCTTTACATGCAACCTTTAAACTTAAACTTTCTACTCAAAACTCTTTGAAATATGAGTGATCATGGTCTGGGAAGCAACATTTACTTGTGTAAAGAGTGGAAGCTTGGTTGAGGATTGAAGAAAAAAAATGGGGAGGGGGGTTTCGGCTTTTAGCCGAGAGTGAGAGGGGAGAGCCGAGAGGAGGGAGATTGGAGGGATGAGAGTGAGATGTGGGTGGAGTATGAGAATGATCATAACATTTGCTTGTTTTTATGGTATTTGATTTGACAAAGATTTGAGTGGAAAGGAGAATTGACAAGTCTATCCCTCCACTTATACTTGGTGCATTTTGCATGCAAGGGTAAAGAAGGAAATTGGCTAGAGAAATAAGAGTTAGTGGGGTGGGAATTGTCCTCTTTGTCCTTGAAAAGAATAAAAGGGTGGTTTTCATGCAAGGGATTTCTTGTAATTTGCTAAATATGACAACTAAAATTTATAATGATTTATTTTTATAAAATAAAATACAAGTTCAAAAATTATAAAATTTATACCATAAAATAACTTGGATTTTTAGAGACTTTATAAAAATCATTTTCAAAATTTGTGAACAAAATACCTTTTAAAAGAAAATTTTTCCAAGGCTTAGAATATTCCTTATAAATCAAAAATAAAGAAATTAAATAAACTCTTGTTTTGAAAAATCATGTACTACATAAAGCAAATTTATAATGCAGAAATTTTCACTCACACAAACGTACAATTATTGAATATATTTCATTCGGCTTTAATATTATACCAAATCCACAAATAATATTACACGAAAATACCAGTTGTAACATCCTCTCCCCCTTAAGGGATTCTGTCCCCAGAATCTAAGAGAACAGATGAGGATACCAGGAACACATATCAGACTCTAACTCCCAAGTCGATTCTTCGACCTTAGGGTTTCTCTATAGTACCTTTACTAACTTTACTGACTTGTTTCTAAGACTCTTTACTTGCCAGTCGAGTATTTTAACCGGTTGCTCCAGAAATGACAGGTCTTCCTGAATTTTTACAGGTTCATATTCTATCACATGACTAGCGTCAGGATTGTACTTCTTAAGCAACGACACATGGAACACATTATGCACATGCTGATACTGAGGTGGTAAGGCCAACTCATAGGCCACCTTCCCCACTTGACTCAAAATCTCAAAAGGACCTATGTATCTAGGTGCTAACTTCTCTTTCTTGCCAAATCTCATCAACCCTTTTCTAGGTGACACCTTTAGCAACACAGCTTCGCCAATTTGGAATTGAACATCCTTACGTGCTGGATCCGCATACTTCCTCTGTCTATCTTGAGCCGCAAGCAACCTTTTCTGAATTAACTTGACCGAGTCATGCAACTGTTGTACCAATTCCGAGCTGATAATGCTTCCTTCTCCTACTTCATCCCAACTTGTTGGTGATCTACATTTTCGCCCGTACAAAGCTTCGTATGGTAGCATGCCGATACTGGAATGATAGCTGTTGTTGTAAGAGAATTCAATCAACGGCAAGTGATCGTCCCAACTTCCTGCAAAATCGATTGCACAACTGCGCAACATGTCTTCAATTGTTTGAATTGTCCTTTCACTCTGGCCATCAGTCTGCGAGTGGTATGTCGTGCTCATATTCAACTTCGTGCCAAGACATTCCTGAAATTGCTTCCAGAATCTCGAGTTAAATCGGGGATCTCTGTCTGAAACTATTGATACGGGTATTCCATGCCTTAGTACGATTTCACACACATACAGATGAACCAACTTGTCCAATGACGACTTCTCGTTTATTGGAAGGAAATGTGCCGACTTCGTAAGACGATCAATTATAACCCATATTGCGTCATGTCCGGATTTCGTTCGCGGTAGTCCTACTATAAAGTCCATAGCGATATTTTCCCATTTCCATTCTGGAATCTTCAGGGGCTGAATTAATCCGCTTGGTCGTTGATGTTCTGCCTTTACTTTCTGACAAGTATAACACTTCGCAACCCATTCTACCATGTCTCGCTTCATATTTGGCCACCAAAAGTTCTTCTTTAAGTCTCGATACATCTTGGTGCTTCCCGGGTGGATTGAAAATTTCGAATTGTGGGCTTCATGGAGGATCTCATTCTTTAATTCAGGTACATGAGGAATCCATATTCTGGATGAAAACCTTAGTATCCCTTGCTCATCCTTTTGAGTATTAATCTCCTCTCCAGATAACTGATTCTTCTCTTTCTCCATTACTTCTTCTTGATACTTCTTTATCTTTTCCACTAGTGTTGGCTGAAAGGTCATTGCACGACAAACTTCCTTGACTTTTCCATAAGCACAAAGTTCCAATTCCAATCTTTCGATTTCTTCAGATAACTCTCTTGATGTTATTATCATATTCAATCTCTCCTTCCTACTCAGAGCATCGGCCACTACATTCGCCTTTCCAGGATGGTAAATTATCGAACAGTCATAGTCCTTGATCAATTCCAGCCATCTCCTCTGCCTCATATTGAGCTCTTTCTGAGTAAAAATGTACTTTAAACTCTTGTGATCCGTGTAGATTTCACACTTCTCTCCATAGAGGTAATGTCTCCAAATCTTAAGTGCGAACACTATGGCGGCTAGTTCCAAGTCATGCATCGGGTATTTTAACTCAGGCGGTTTCAATTGTCTTGACGCATATGCGATCACTTTACTGTGTTGCATCAACACACAACCCAAACCCTTATGCGAAGCGTCGCTGAATATTACAAAGTTCCCTTGATCATCTGGAAGTACCAACACCAGAGCTGTTACCAACTTCTGCTACAACTCTTGAAAGCTATCCTCACATTCTGCACTCCATTCAAACTTTTAATTCTTTCTGGTTAACTTGGTCAATGGCATGGCGATCTTTGAAAAATCGTTGACAAATCTTCTATAGTATCCGGCCAATCCTAGAAAACTTCACACTTCCGTAGGAGTCTTTGGCCTCTCCCAACTCATAACTGCCTCAATCATTGCCGGATCCACTTTAACTCCCTCATTTCCAATGACATGCCCCAAAAATTGAACTTCCTTTAACCAAAACTCACATTTGGTAAACTTGGCATACAACTTCTCTTGTCGGAGTATCTCCAATGCTATCCAGAGGTGCTGCTTATGTTCTTCTTCCGACTTAGAATAAATAAGGATGTCATCAATGAATACTACGACAAATTTGTCCAAATACTTCTTAAATACCCGATTCATCAGATCCATAAATGCGGCCAGAGCGTTGGTCAATCCAAATGGCATTACTAGGAATTCATAATGCCCATATCTGGTCCTGAATGCGGTCTTGGAAACATCTTCTTCTTTGATCTTTAATTGATGATATCCCGATCTCAAATCAATCTTCGAAAAGCATTTTGCTCCTTTCAACTGATCAAAAAGGTCATCTATCCTTGGTAGCGGGTAGCGGTTCTTGATCGTCACCTTATTCAACTCCCGGTAATCTATGCATAGACGCATACTCCCATCTTTCTTCTTTACAAACAGAACAAGTGCTCCCCATGGCGATGTACTTGATCGTATCACTCCTTTATCCAATAATTCTTGTAGCTGGCTCGCCAACTCTTTCATTTCTGCTGGTGCCATCCTATATGGGGCCTTTGAAACTGGTTCCGTGCCTGGAGCAAGGTTGATCTCGAATTCGATTTGTCGATCTGGTGGTAAGCCTCGTAGTTCATCGGGAAACACATCCGGGAACTCATTAACTATAGGGATATCTTCCATGCTGGGGCTGCCTTTTTCCGAATCCACTACATAAGCTAGGAACGACTCACAACCTTTTCTAAGTAGCTTCTTAGCCTGAACAATTGTAAGAAATAGTTGCTCTTGCCTCTGCCCCTTAAATACTACCTTCTCTCCACTCTTCATCTTTAAATACACTCTCTTGGTCTTACAATTAATCTGAGCGCTATTCTCTCCTAACCAATCCATTCCTAAAATTATATTAACTCTCCCAACTTGAAGAGTATCAAGTCGGCTGAAAACTTATACCCCGAAATATCAATCTCACACTTTGGACAAAATTGATTCACAAGAATCTTCTCTTGGTTCGCAATTACCACATTTACTACCTCACTCATAATCATTTTCTCACATTGAAGCTTATCAACAAAAGATTCTGATATGAAAGATCTAGTTGCTCCCGAATCAATCAATACTTTAGCTTTGACATTATTGAGTAAAAGTGTACCTGCTATCACCTCCGAATTCTGTACAGCATCCTTCATCTTTAAATTAAGTGTCCTTGCTGTTGCTTGCGGGGTTGGTGCGGGTGGTGGAGGTAATGCCAATACCTCGGCTGGCACGCTAGCACTGGTACTTGCCACATTCATCAGAGCTTTGACTGGTCCGGTTGCCTTGCACTCCCTAGCTATGTGTCCAGTCTTCCCACACTTGTAGCACGTAACTCCTGGCTTCGGCATCTTGCACTCATTCGCCAAATGTCCCTTCTGATTGCACCTATAGCATGTCATGCTCAGCTTATTACACACTACGGGGTGCCTTCTTCCGCAGTGCTTGCATTCTGGCCTCTGGAACCTGTTTTCTCCAACTTGCCCTTGGCTTGCCTGATTGTTCCCTTTCGATTTTTGCCTTTTACCCAAATTTCCTTTCTTTTGAAAATTTCCGCCATTCTGGAAACCAATCTTCTTTACACTCCGACCTTGTGAACTTCCTGCTTCAGACTTTTCTCCATAAAATGGAACCTTCCTTTTCTTGTTATCCCTCTCTTTCCTTGATTGCATCCCATTATTCTCAATCAGAGCAGCTTTCTGTACTACTCTCGCATAAGTTTCAAGCTCAAACATAGCCACCCTATCCCTGATCCAAGGCTCCAATCCTTGCTGAAATTTCTTTGCTTTTTCTTCCTCAGTGCTGGTATACTTTGTCACAAACCTTGACAACTCTGTGAACTTCTTCTCATACTCCAATACAGTCATGTTCCATTGCTTCAACTCAAGAAATTTTAGCTCCATCTGATTCTGCATGTACTTAGGGTAATACTTGTCCAGAAATAACTTCTTAAATCTCTCCCAAGAAACCTGCTGAGTGACTTTCATATCTTTTACTGATTCCCACCAAGAGATGACTTCTCCCTTCAAGAAGTAAGTAGCATACGGCGTCTTCTGATCATCTCCTAACTGTACCAACTCAAAAGCCCTTTCCATCTCCTTGATCCATGTGTTAGCTATCACTGGATCAGTGGTATCATGAAATGCAGGTGGATTCACATTCTGAAAAGCCTTGAAAGTGACAATTTGTCTAGGTGGTACTGGTGGTTCAGGTGGTTGGTGTGGCTCACGGTTATCTTGGTTTTCAATTCGTTGTTGAAGGGTTAGCTGTTGTTGAGCTATAGCATTGGTCTGCTGTTTCAAGGTTTCCAGTAATCGAAGAATGTTTGGGTCTGTGGTGGATGTGGTTGTTGGGTTCTTCTTTTTGGGAGGCATAATCCTGAAATAAGAATTATGTCAAAACAGATATGAATGATAAAATGATTCGAGGGTATCGCATGGCATTCTTATTTACATATGGGGTCAAGTTTCCAAATTAAACAGATATGATGATACATATAAAAACGTAAAATAACAGTTGAGAGCAAATGGAACAATAGAACACAATTATTGAAATTTTAAAGGTCACAATACATAGGATTAGGACAAAGTCTGATTCTAGGAATAACAGGCTTATTTAAAGGAACAACGGAACAACTGGGGATTCTACAGAGTCTGATAGTACAATAACATGAAAGGTAAATGGAAAGAACTAAGGCTCCACTCCATCTGAACGGGGCTTGGTAGTCTTTTCCTCTCGAAGCGTCTTCACAATGCTCTGGAGCTCATCCACCACCATCTGAATGACATACTGGCTGGTACGGTCCCGGTGCGCTGGCATCTCCTTAAGCTTAGTGTTGACATACTGAACCAAGGTCTCAAGTCTCGCAGTCATCTGCTCCTTGGGCTTCCCTTCGTAGTTTCGGCTGTCCGGATACACGTTCTTCAGTCGGTCTATCAGTCGGTCGTACTTGCCCTGAAGCATGTCGAACTCGCGCCTCAACTCAGCATACACTGTGAAAGCAATAGTGTCGTCCGACCCAGAGGATGACGAGGAATGCGCCCTTTGCTGACAACCAATAAGAGGAGTATTAATAATAATTTACTTAACCTACTCTCTCGCATATTACCTATAACTTACACATATATCCTATAACCTATTTGGGCTGTCCAGGGACTCTAAACCGTAGCTCTGATACCAAAACCTGTCACGCCCCCAAACTTAAACAGCAAAATTAAATATAACTATTACAACATTTTAAAAATAAGAATACACAACCAACTCCAAGATCTTACAGTTTAGGGTTTGGAACAGCCCGACACTACCAACTATTACATCTGAATATAAATACCGAGTGCTCACACAATCTATTATTACTTATTCTACCTGGGCTCGAACATAAGCATCAACATCATAGGTCTTACGGGCAGTCTGCTTGAATCTAACCATAGCTGCTAGCTGTAATATCAGGGTAAAGCAAAGAGTGAGCCAAATGCTCAACAAGTGCTAACAGTATGACACAAAACATAAATTGAGATATACCTTTAAGAATGACATTGGAAAGACATAACCAATGATATCGAGAGATAAAACCATGTGAGATGACATCATTTTACTTGTATCAAAACAATCTTAAAATCATGTCTTAATCAAAATCATTTTATGACGCTACGGATTACAGCCGGTGATCAGCCGTGAAGTAATCCCGAACCTCGCTGGGTTCTAAAACCATTAACGGGAATCCCTAGGCAACTTTTAAGCCTAATATAAGTGTGGAAAGGACTCGCGTCTCAGTCCAGATCCACTATTCAAAGAAAACTTTTATCCCCCTTTGGGACTAAAAACCCATATTTTATTTATTTCAAAAACTGATGCCGAATTATAACAAAATCTCTTTTAACAGTAAACATTTTTATTAAGGGATTATAGATCAACTCGAAACATGGGAAATATGGTACTAAACCTCAGGGCCATGATTTACAAAATTTTACTCTATTAGGGTAACCAAAAAGGTTTTCATATGTCAGAACTTGGACAGGAAAATTTAGTGAGACTAATGGATAATATAAAGGGGTAATGCCAAACTGGGCTTAAAGCAATGGTTTCTCATCAAGGTACAGGTGTTAGATCATCAAGAAGATAAGCTTCATGAATATTATGGGTGTTAGGGTATGAAGAAATGATTCTTTAGCTCAGGATGTATCAGAGTTGTCAAACTTTAGGATAAGAAAGAGGGGTATCAATCGATGAGGGTTCACGTTGATAAGTTTCTGACTTGCAGGGTTCAAGGTAAGGTTCTATAGGGATTCAAGTATCAGGATGAGATATCAATCATAGGAAACATCAACATGTTAATCAAGAGGATCAATCAAGTAATATATCAACTCTTCATTTTATCATGGCATTAAACTTTCATGAAAGACTTTTGAACTACTTGCAATACGTACTCGAGGGTTCATGGCATCTCTATGTAACTCAAAGATAAACAAAAGATACGCTTGATTTAAATATATCAAAATGACTCAGGATAATTGCATCGATATATATGAACTATTTACAGTAAGTACGAAGGTCAAGTTGAATCACTTGCCTTGAGAAAGGCTGGTCTGGTCTGACTGGTAGGAGCAACAACTGGAGCTTCACTCGACCTTTATGGCAAGTTTTTCCTCATCTCGAGATCCTACATAAATAATAATAATCCTCATTATAATATTTTTTACCATCTTAACTTATTTGCAACTCGAATTTTAACACGAATGACACTTAGGCCTATACGCACTAAATTTTATATTCACTTTTAAATTACAAACGTACATACATAGCCACATAATCACATATCATATATTAACATCAAATTACACCATATATATATATATATACACCATAATGCAACACTAGGCTTGGATGATCTCGATTCACCACTTAAGTCACTTGGTCGCTAAACTAGACAAAGTCTTCAAATTTTGGCTTCCTAACTCGATGTGCCTTTCCTAAACTATCCAAAACCTATTGACCCTCACTTGTGCCTTTTTCTCTACTGACCTTATACTATCTTACAACTATGGTGTTCGACCCAATACTCACTTCTGAGTGTTCTAAAACTATGTGATAAGTGAAGGTGCTCACTGGTACAAATTTCAGAATGACAACTATAGTTTCTTGAGTGTATTAGACACTCTTAAACTACAAGTTTTCCTTCAAAACTTTTACACAAGACTTTCCTGATATAAGGGCATCTCACAAGCTTGATGTGGCTCAAGGGCCTGGCTTGGGCCTTCTTGGGCCTAAGCTAAAAGTCCAAGGTTCCCCTGTTTTTCTGGGCAGATAACGCCCTGACTTGAATTAACTTGTGACACATGGTTCTAACTCATATCCTATGAATTATGGCTGGAAAAACTTCTCTGACACTCCCTCTAACTAAGGCCCAATAGGGCCTAATGAGGGCCTACCATGACATGGTCAAATCTCCCTATTTCTAAGTTGCAACAAAACTGTCCCCTGTTGGACAGATTTTGTTATTCTACTTGTGCACCTAACCAAATGACATGCAAATCTCCAACCAACTCTTAAAACCTTTTATATACTCCCAATAATAACTTCTGGTAGCTTGGTCCTCAAAGTGCACAGCAATGACATGGTCAAAACTTACTCTAAACCTCAGGGTGCTATACTGATTTTTCTGCAGAAACTATAACTCTCATTTTCCAAGGTTTTGACTTGACAAACTCAACTAACAACAACTCAATACTTAAACCAAGACTTATACATGGTATTCTATTGAACTAACTCCCTTATTCTCAAAATAACCTTGGTGAGATCATCCTTACCTAAGGTACAATTACGGCAAAACAAAAGAGACTACACTTCACAAATCACAAATCTTCATGCTTTTGAAACAACAAGATATATATTTTTATAAAAGATAACCACGAATTATTACCATGCAACAAGAAGCATAAATCAATATTAACACATTATTCCTACTGAAATTTAGGCTTACTTACAAAATCTTTCCAAATGATCAAAATCTTACAACATTAAAGAGAAATCCACATGCATGCATGCCATCGGGTTTTTCAATCCAAAACAACATATTTTCTACATATGTTCTATCATAAAATTGACATGCAAGCCTAGCATAAGATATACCTAGATGATCACTTAGCATACAAGGAGTTTTATCAAATTTTCACCACAAAATTCAAGTCATTATCACATAAATATGCAAAAATTGAACAAAACAACAAGAATGATCTCAAGGACCATTCATTCGGCTCCCATATGGTCATGGCCGAATGAATTGGAAGGGAATGGCCATTTAATCATCAAGAGTTTCCTTCTCAAGACTTGGCACTTATCCATTCCTTGTAGTCCTCTCAAAAACAACCTTAAATCCATAAGAATCAAGATTGTATTTTGAGTTTCACTAAAACCTTTACATGCAACCTTTAAACTTAAACTTTCTACTCAAAACTCTTTGAAATATGAGTGATCATGGTATGGGAAGTAACATTTACTTGTGTAAAGAGTGGAAGCTTGGTTGAGGATTGAAGAAAAAAAAATGGGGAGGGGGATTTCGGCTTTTAGCCGAGAGTGAGAGGGGAGAGCCGAGAGGAGGGAGAAGGGAGGGAGGAGAGTGAGGTGTGGGTGGAGTATGAGAATGATCATAACATTTGCTTGTTTTTATGGTATTTGATTTGACAAAGATTTGAGTGGAAAGGAGAATTGACAAGTCTATCCCTCCACTTATACTTGGTGCATTTTGCATGCAAGGGTAAAGAAGGAAATTGGCTAGAGAAATAAGAGTTAGTGGGGTGGGAATTGTCCTCTTTGTCCTTGAAAAGAATAAGAGGGTGGTTTGCATGCAAGGGCTTTCTTGTAATTTGCTAAATATGATAACTAAAATTTATAATGATTTATTTTTATAAAATAAAATACAAGTTCAAAAATTATAAAATTTATACCATAAAATAATTTGGATTTTTAGAGACTTTATAGAAATCATTTTCAAAATTTGTGAACAAAATACCTTTTAAAAGAAAATTTTTCCAAGGCTTAGAATATTCCTTATAAATCAAAAATAAAGAAATTAAATAAACTCTTGTTTTGAAAAATCATGTACTACATAAAGCAAATTTATAATGCAGAAATTTTCACTCGCACAAATGTACAATCATTGAATATATTTCATTCGGCTTTAATATTATACCAAATCCACAAATAATATTACACGAAAATACCGGTTGTAACAATAGTGATTTTGCTGATTATGCTGAATAAGAAAACTTTTCATACCACACTATGTAGGGGTTCTTTTATTGATCTTCTGAGATATTATTAGTACTCTATATGGTATATAAGTGTATGTAAATATCGTCAGAATCTAATTCCGAACACTTTGATTTTTCCCGGAAATCCACTAGATACGGAAATAATTGAGTATAAGGTAACAGGATAAAAATGATTTAAATAAAAGGATTACAAGAGAGGATCATAAAAGGATTATAATGTATTGAGAAAGGTTAAGAAAACCCAAGTAATAAAATCCCGGGTATGATCCCTCAAACGATAAACGAAAATGAAAGTTAAGCGAACCGTATAACAGATCGGCGGTCATTAGGCAAAACAATTAGGAAGTTAATCAAGGAGGTTAGGGATGATGAGGTCATCCAACCAATAAGAAGAGGGCAAGTAAGGGATGATGATATCACAAGCATGACATAAGCATGACATAAGGGGAAGGAGATGTGGTTGATTTAAAACCACACAAAGTTCAAGGCTAGAAAGGTAATTAACCAAAAACAAAACAAAAACCAACCAAGCTAAGCTAAACAAATCAAAAAACACAAAATCATTTCATTCTTCAACCTTGCTCTCGGCTTTTCTCCATTTCAAGAAGCAAAATTTTCAAAATTTAAGTTCCAAGCTTCCTAAATTGGTAAGTTAATTATCTAGTACTCCTTATGCATAGATATGGCTATCCTATGAGTTTAAGCCTCCAATTCATTCTCAATCTTCTCCAAGAAATCAATGAAGAAGATAATGAATAGTGATTTCAAGGTTTTTAACTTGATTTTTCTTGTTTTTCCTTTAAGATCCAAGCATCCCTAAGACATCTCAAGGCTTCTTAAGGCTTCCTAGCTACTCACATCACTTCAAGGAAGGTATAACATCTCCAAACCCTAGCTTTACTTGGTATATTAGAATGATTTTGATTGTTATGGTAAAAGAGTAGCTTGATGCTTGTTGGTTTAGAGTTTGGGTTGGATTGGTAGTGAATTGAATGTTGAAATCTTATTGATTGGTTAAAGGACTTAAGTATAGTTTAAATTCAAGTTTAAGAATAAGTATAAATTGTTAATGTTGAGTTGATTGGGGCTGTTATGATGTAGTATGGATGGAGTTTTGATTGGGTTGTGAATTGGGATTGATTGGTGGTTGTTTTGGAATGGTTTAAAATTGGGAAATCGCGTAAACATAGCCGTCGTAATGACCGATTTACTTTAGACTGCTTTTGTTCATAACATTAGGACCCGGGAACTCCCTGCTAGATTTTGACCATTGCCATGTTTAGATAGTTCATGTTGCGAGCTTCGTTTTGATATGTGGTTCGTTTGATTCTGATGTACGGTTTATGAGAAACGGCCATTTTAAGTAACGACATTTCACGAACGAATCATTACCCCTCTCCTTACTTTGAAATCTTAATTAAGGACCTTAAATTACTAATTGGGGTAAGAAACAATCATGTAAAGTGGATTAGGCAGTTGGTAAGGTATTCGCGAAAGAATCGCCTTAAAACCCTTAATGGTTAATTTATTAAAAATGGTGGAGCCGAGGGTACTCGAGCGACTTAAGTAAATCGTTAAGCGCGAAAGCGAACATTAGGACTCTAAATGGTTAAAGTCTAGTTTCTTAAGCGACCGGGGTCTAATTCTGACTTATGTTGTTATTCATAGGTTATCGGACCCACTCTAAGCTTAAGCCTATCCGGGAGCACTCAGGCAAGTTTTCTACCCGTTTTACTGTTGTTGTGGTATAAATACATGTATATGCATTATCTTGTGATAAGTGCATGATTGTTATTAGCAAATTTTGCGATATATTGGAGCATGTGATATGGTATATATGCATGCCTGTTTCATATTCTTGATTTATATATCGGTTGGTTCAAATGCTTATAGTTGCATAATACCTATGCTAGAAATAAGCAGTAGTTGCGTATACCCTTAGTATAGGGGACCCAAGGGGAACATATTTCTAAACCGGGAGTCGATGTTCCCGAGTATATTATATATATATATATTTATATATATATATGGTTAAAGTTTTCAAAACTATTAATCGAATAAGGTTTATTCGATAACTTTAACTTTATTTTATTTAATGAATATTATTTGAATATTCATTCGAGGACTTATGACTCTGTTTATTATATTTAACGATTATTATTTGAATATTAATTTGAGGATGTATGACTCCGTTATTTTATTTAATGAATATTATTTATAATATTCATTCGAGGTATTATGACTCCGCTTATTATTTAATAATATTCTTTATTTTATTAAAGAATAATGTTTCGATAATCAAACTTATTTTCGATTATTCAAATAAAGATAGTACTTTCGTATAAGTATATCTTTGATTATTTAATATTCATTGAAGTATGAGTTTTAAAACTTCTACTTCGATTATTTTTATAAGGATTATCTTTATGAAAATATTATTTAAATAATAATATTCAGAGATTTCTAATATATCGGGACTGATTTATTTTAATAAATCAGCAGTACTCCAAACATTCTTAAAACTGTTTTCGAGTCTTCAAAATGATTTCTAAAAGTTAGGGCGGATCCCAAAACTCATTCTTTTATATTTAAGATCCTTCTTTCAAAGGGGATTTAAATACTCGCTCAAAACCTGGGGGATCCGGCTCTGTGGTGTATTTTACATTCGCAACGTGGTTGCTGTTTTGAGAAAATAATTTGATTACTTGCCCAACGTTCGGGAAGTAAGTCCATCTAATTGAGTCGGCATAAGCGACAGGCCGGGGTACGGTCTATCAAAGTGTAAGTGGCTGGGTGGCAGTCCATCAACGCGTAAGAGGCTGGGTGGCGGTCCAGCACAAGGTCCTTATGTGGCCAGGGTGATGACCGGTGGGGGATTCATCCATCTACTAGTAGAAAAGGTTACTTATTGATATCTTTGCCTGATCAGCAAGATATCGGGTTTATGCCAAAATTCTTTCCTTTCCAAATTTATTGAATATTGCAACTCTGTTCATACTTTACATGACAGAGGTTTTCAGGAAATGTATGGGAGATATATATGAATATATATATATATATCGGGACTTAATGAACTATCTCGTAACTTCATTTCATTCAATGATATTTCAAAGATTGAATCTATTCAAGTCTTATCTTGTAGTCTCATCTGGGTGATGAACTTTTGAAACTGATTATAACTTGAACGGTGGTAGTTCAAGTAGTATTCGGATATAAGTATATTGGAGTATCTTGTAACTTCATCTTTTAAACTTATATCTAGTAAATGATTATCTTGTGCATGTCAAAGATTTTCGGATAAACGTTGAGACAAGGTTAGATATATGAAATCACCTTGCAACGATATTTTTATACAGTTATAAACTGGAACTCTGTGTATATTATACATGTCAGAGGATTTCAAAGATTGTGAAAAGTATATATGTATATATACGGAATATTTTGCGACTTCATCGTATTAAGATATCAAACTTGGTTCATTTCTTTTGACCAAGACTTTCATGAGTACTATGAGAAGGCTCATATATTGTTAATCATTATACATATTATTTTGGTGGGCTTGCTGCTCACCCTTGCTTTCTTCTTTCATCACACAACATCAGATAGACAAGATGAACAGGACCAAGCTCCCAATTCGCGAGCAGATAGGAAACGTTCCGCAGTTTCCTATAGGCGTTGATGTCGCTGTAGTTGAGGTAGGAACTACCAATAGGCTAGGCTTTCAACTTTTGATGTACCAGACCTATGTATCTTTATGAATTGTAATAATGGCAAAGAAATGTAAATTTATTCAGAAACCCTTTTAAGGTGTATTGGCATATAATTGTGGAATATAAGGACTTGTGTTATTTTTGGGTATTCATCTCTGAGACTATAACTTGTGGTGTGTGTGTGTATATTGTGGGGTCACAGTACAGAGTAATTGATTGTTTAATAAGAATTGGGTGTTATTAAGGGAAATGGAACTCGTGACAACCCGGATCCCCGACCCCGGATTTGGGGGTGTTATAGAAGTGGTATCAGAGCTAAGCGTTATAAACCTCAGAGATGATGTGACGTTAAGATAATAAGTTCACTAAGATGATAAGAACTCTTGCCAAGTTCATAGTCGGGCTACCTAACATAGCACTGACAGTTAAAACCCTTATGGGAACCCTTATAAATGTAGCGATAGAAGCGTAGTTCATTATCGTATATGGTAGCGGGACTCCGAACCCTGAGGTTGAGGAGTAACAACGCGATGATGTTTTATTACTTATTGGAGATCAGATTGTGGATCCAATAGAGCGTCCTAACACTGGACCGGATGATGTTCATATTGAGGATATAGTGGTTGAGGATGTTATCCCAGAAGGGATTGTTGTTGAGAAGGATCTCGTGGAGGATCCTAACAAGACTGAAGAGATGATCGCTGAGGAATTGATGACTATGGTTAGGGCGACTACCAGAGGTAGGATTGGTCGGTCACTACCGGAGGTGCGTTCAAGTTTGTAAAGATATTAGCCCTTTAACGCGGCTTACTCGTAAGACTGAGAAGTTTGAATGGACAGAGAAGTGCGAGATTTACCTAAGCCATAAGTGCTCTAGTACATTTTCCCGTAGAAAGAGCTCAACATACGCCAGAAGAGGCGGTTAGAGCTAATCAAGAATTATGATTGGGAGATTCTTTATCATTCGGGGAAAGCCAATGTGGTGGCTGATGCCCTTAGTAAAAAGGAGAGACTCAAGATGATAATGTCTTTGGGAGAGTTTATAAGAGATTTTGAGAAAATGGAAATAGAAGTGAAGGTAACCGGAGCCGGTACTGAAAAGCTGTTTGAGATTGCAATACAGTCCGAATTATCGGAAGAGGACATATTATGCCAGAAAAAGTGATGAATCAAGGCAGAGAGCCAACAATTAGATAAAAGATTAATACCGAGAAAGATGATAAGGGAATAATGAGGTATTCCTACAGAATTTGGGTTCCAAATGTTCAAGAGCTTAAAGATGAAATCTTAGATGAAAGCTAGTTTGAGGAATAAGATTTAGAGCAAACCCTGAACGTGATAGTCAGGGAGGTCGCCATCAAGATAGAAGGAACCCATAACATAATGAAGTGGAAAATGAGGATTTAAAACATATAGGATGACCCCGATTATGGGGAGGAGGAGGGAATGTTCAGACTAAGGAAACAGAAGTCGAGTAAGGAAAGGAGACCCGAGACGGTACTCCTATACGGCAATTCATGGACCTGTCTAAAAAGAACTTAGATTATTATCCCCAACCACCACCCTGAGGAGACAGTGCGGTGGGAAATTCTTTCAGGACCTTTAAGTCGCTAAGCTCTCAGAGTTCCAAGGAACAACGAACCCAGTCGAGGCAAAAGCCTGGCTAAAGGAAACAGAGGAATCATTTGAGATTCTGAATGATTGACGAATCACAAAAGACTATTTTGTCACTTACCCTCCTAAGAGAGAGGCCACCCGCTGGTGAAAGGCCAAGGAAGGCACGGAGCAAGAGATTATAATAAACTGATTTTAGTTCAGTCAATTGTTTTCAGGAAAGTACTTCCCAAGGTTATGGAGATAGTGTAAAAGCTGTAGAGCCAGAACAAAGGCAGAAGAGTATGATGAATTATGAATCTAAGTTATAAAAGTTATCAAGATTCGTTCTGAAGACACGAATCCAGAATGACGGGATATTTGAAATCAATGCTTATGTTGTGTTGGTTCATGAAATAATGATAAGAGAAAGGAATATAAAGGCAATAGAGTTTGAGGAATGATAAATGAGTTGGGTATGAGGAAACCCTAAAGACTCGTAGCAATAGAAATAGAAAAGTGTGTAATCGTCAGGATGAGGGTGATTCACCATGAGTTAAAAATTGATGGTTAAAGGCATAAGAGATACATATATTTTATCCCCCGTAAGTTGGGAGGATTCGAGGAAACCTTGAGATAGTTCGAAGGATAAAATAATGAGATGCGGATAGACTGAGGAGACAAGGAAGTAAGAAATTAGGAAAATTGGATGAAGGAAGTGACCTTCAAGAATGTGAAGTGTAAGACCGGTGGCTTGATACCCAGAAAGGGAGACGCCAGGTATAAAAGATATCCCAACATTGAGATGACTGTTGAGATATACAACAAAAGTAAATAAGGAATTATTAAGAAGAAGTTCACGTTGAGCACGACCAATATCTCCAGAACATCCTTGTTATCGTTACCAAATTAGGCAAGAAAAGCGGATAACCGTTGTTATCTTTTGGAGGCCATATTGATTGACCTCATTTTAGATACAGATGTTATTGTGAAAATTAGGCATATACTATCGAGGTGGGAATGATTGAATAAGACACCCCTATCAGGGATATATGACTTGATTTATCCATGGAAGGATGCATATACCCTTTTTAAGGTGGAAGTAAGGATAGAACATCGGTAACTTAAAATGAATCCTAGGGGAATGCATAAAGGTTGGCATTTCACCCTTAATAGGGATAGTATGAGTTTTGACAGTATGAATTGGAAAGGATTAAGGTAATAACAACCTTTAAAGATCAATAGAGAAATTTTTCAGAAGTATATAGACAATGATTCTGGTATTAATAAATGGTATCTTGATATGCCCTGTGCCTAGGGTGTACCTGATGAAGGATTTAAGGATAACCTTAGAGGTTTTACAAGGAGAAAGGTAATATTCAAAATTCTTAAGAATAGAAATGTTGATAAAGGAAATATGACGTAATTATAATGATGCCAAGTGAGGCACGTGTTAAACCACGAGAAGGTATGGATCGAACCAGTAATGGTCGAAATTATTCAAGGCAATTAGGACTTAAGATAAAAGATGTTCTAATTATGATTGAGAGTCAGTCATGACAATGATTAACCTCTAAAGACTGAGGCAATAACTTATGGAAAAATGGTGATATTTTTTTACTCATCAGATTTTAAGGAAAACATCTTCACATAAGCAGTGATTGAAATGAGGTAGAAAATTTATTTGGAGGTGGTTAAAATGACATTGACTACAAGGAAATTTTACTATCAGGAAAGGCCAAAGAGGTGACCGACATTTTAAAGGTAAGAGGATAATTATAGGCGCTTGTGCCAAAGGAATACAGTGATGATGGTTAAAGCTATGCAGGTTGTATTATGGTTTGGAAGATTGACATTCCTTCTGATGACTATGCAATACCCAACCGTAATAGTAGTTTGGTAAAGGTTTAATTTGTGTAATCGCCATAAGCGGGCTATCTATCTTAGAAGGTACTATCTTGAGAATGAGCCTGGACCATATTTCAAAAGGACTAAATGAACCTTTGAGTTAAGTCTTCTATCGAAGGCATATGATTGAGAATGGTATTAACCTGCTATCGTTGCTTTGATTGAAACTCTTCTGCAATTTTATCTGCTTCATGTCATATATGTATGTCAGGATCAGGAGTGTTCTTCATGAATCATGAATGGTGGTTATGTTAACTCCTTATAAGTATTCTATACGACATGTATGGACTCCGTATGGTTAGATATTAAGATTTCAAGGAAAGTGAATGACGACAGTAGGTCAGTGGTGGACCATAGTAGTGTAGCAATGATTCTGCGAGTAATGATCTGATTACAACCGTGAGAGTTGTATTGGAATGGATGTTGAGATTGAGTACCACTAATCGGGTCGTGGTAGTGTATAAGTTATCATTGATAGACTAATTAAGTAGAGTATCTGCCTATTGAATATGTATTCCTTCTTATCAATAGAGAGTCGTATTACTATACGAGGAAGGTTGCGATGCAAGCATAGAATTCTAGTAACGATGATGTCTAGAATGAGATCCCAGATTCGATTTTCGATATCGAGGGAGTTTCAAAGGTGATTGTGTATAAGCTCGAGGAAGAGCATGGGTCCATAGAATGATTGACGGAATAGCAAAAATATTTAAGCATGCGAAATGCGATACGATAATACTTGATGTTGATATATATACACATATGTTTTGTTCTCCTATGACAAACCTCTATAATTCAGAGGTAGGTTCCAAGCCAGATATTTTGTGCCAGTATATTTTTTCATATTTACAATTCTCTTCAATTCGTTCTTTTCTCTTCTTTTCATTTCATATAAGCTGAGAAGAACAACCCTTCCAGAAGGGGAGGTATTGCCGAATGACTATCTATCTGTGTGATAGAAGCCTAGTAGGATACCACATGTTGTTTAATTGCTTGTCAAGTACTAAAGGCTGACCACCTTCTGTACTAACTATGCAATAGAACAAGTATTCATGATCATAGTGATCTCTCAACAAATTCCTTTACTTCTATATGATGGATCAAGCTTTCGAAGATAGAAGCAGCTAGAAAGGAAGTAGTATCAGTACGGTGGTATTCTGATTCTAACACGTTCGTGATACTAAGGTTGACGTGGTTATTAAAAGGTTATAGAACGCTAACGAGCAAAAGTATAACCAGTATAATATTAGGTACGGAAGATAGTAACGACTACGAACTGGAAAAGAATGGGTATTGAGAAGCAAAAGCTCTAATGCTAAAAGCTATAATGAGAGTCTGTGCAATAGACTTGAAAGAAATTGGAATGATCACTTAACACGGATTGAGTTTTCTTACGACAATAGATCCTATGTCATTATCGAGATGTCGCCATATGAGATCCTTGAGGGAAGACAATATTGATCTCCCTTACGTTAGGATGAAGTTGTAGAGCGCAAGATGCTCGGACCCGCAGTAGTCCAAAGGACCAGGGATATAATAGATCTAATCAGAGGACGGCTGGGAGTAGCCCAAGATGGACATAAGAAGTATGCTGATTTGACAATGAAAGGACAAAGAGTATGAAGGAGGGAACCTTGTATTGTTAAAAGTATTCCCTTAAAAAGAATTGATGAGGGTTGGAAAGAAAGGAAAGTTTAAGTCCACGAATTGTTGGACCCTTGGATATATTAAGACATATTGGGAAGTTAGCCTATGAGCTAGCCCTACCCTCGAACCTGTAGCAAGTTCATAACGTGTTCCACATATCAATGTTAAGGAAGTGAAATTCGGATGCCAGATAAATAGGGGCATATGAGCGCATAGACATGCAACCCGACGTAACCTATATGGAGCAACCAGGAAGGGTTATAGAGTGAAAAGGAACAAGTGCTTAGGAGAAGGGTTATCAAACTAGGTAGAGTTTGGTGGTAGGACCACAATGTGGGAAAATTTACTCGAGAGTTAGAAATGCAATGCTAAGAGAGTATCCCTATTCATTTTCTATCTGATTCCGGGACGGAATCCTTTTAAGGAGGGGAGAATGTAATAACCCCAATTTTTGGAATATTTGAAACCCTTATGAATAGTGATTTTGCTGATTATGCTGAATAAGAAAACTTTTCATACCACACTATGTAGGGGTTCTTTTATTGATCTTCTGAGATATTATTAGTACTCTATATGGTATATAAGTGTATGTAAAGATCGTCAGAATCCAATTCCGAACACTTTGATTTTTCCTGGAAATCCACTAGATACGGAAAGAATTGAGTATAAGGTAATAGGATAAAAAGGATTTAAATAAAAGGATTATAAGAGAGGATCATAAAAGGATTATAATGTATTGAGAAAGGTTAAGGAAACCCAAGTAATAAGATCCCGGGTATGATCCCTCAAACGATAAACGAAAGCGAAAGTTAAGCGAACCGTATAACAGATCAGCGGTCATTAGGCAAACAATTAGGAAGTTAATCAAGGAGGTTAGGGATGATGAGGTCATCCAACCAATAAGAAGAGGGAAAGTAAGGGATGATGACATCACAAGCATGACATAAGCATGACATAAGGGGAAGGATATGTGGTTGATTTAAAACCACACAAAGTTCAAGGCTAGAAAGGTAATTAACCAAAAACAAAACAAAAACCAACCAAGCTAAGCTAAACAAATCAAAAAACACAAAATCATTTCATTCTTCAACCTTGCTCTCGGCTTTTCTCCATTTCAAGAAGCAAAATTTTCAAAATTCAAGTTCCAAGCTTCCTAAATTGGTAAGTTAATTATCTAGTACTCCTTATGCATAGATATGGCTATCCTATGAGTTTAAGCCTCCAATTCATTCTCAATCTTCTCCAAGAAATCAATGAAGAAGACAATGAATAGTGATTTCAAGGTTTTTAACTTGATTTTTCTTGTTTTTCCTTTAAGATCCAAGCATCCCTAAGACATCTCAAGGCTTCTTAAGGCTTCCTAGCTACTCACATCATTTCAAGGAAGGTATAACATCTCCAAACCCTAGATTTACTTTGTATAATAGGATGATTTTGATTGTTATGGTAAAAGAGTAGCTTGATGCTTGTTGGTTTAGAGTTTGGGTTGGATTGGTAGTGAATTGAATGTTGAAATCTTATTGATTGGTTAAAGGACTTAAGTATAGTTTAAATTCAAGTTTAAGAATAAGTATAAATTGTTAATGTTGAGTTGATTGGGGCTGTTATGATGTAGTATGCATGGAGTTTTGATTGGGTTGTGAATTGGGATTGATTGGTGGTTGTTTTGGAATGGTTTAAAATTGGGAAATCGCGTAAACATAGCCGTCGTAATGACCGATTTACTTTAGACTGCTTTTTTTCATAACATTAGGACCCGGGAACTCCCTGCTAGGTTTTGACCATTGCCATGTTTAGATAGTTCATGTTGCGAGCTTCGTTTTGATATGTGGTTCGTTTGATTCCGATGTACGGTTTAGGAGAAACGGCCGTTTTAAGTAACGACGTTTCGCGAACGAATTATTACCCCTCTCCTTACTTTGAAACCTTGGTTAAGGACCTTAAATGACTAATTGGGGTAAGAAACAATTATGTAAAGTGGATTAGGCAGTTGGTAAGGTACTCGCGAAAGAATCGCCTTAAAACCCTTAATGGTTAATTTATTAAAAATGGTGGAGCCGAGGGTACTCGAGCGACTTAAGTAAATCGTTAAGCGCGAAAGCGAACGTTAGGACTCTAAATGGTTAAAGTCTAGTTTCTTAAGCGACAGGGGTCTAATTCCGACTTATGTTGTTATTCATAGGTTATCGGACCCACTCTAAGCTTAAGCCTATCCGGGAGCACTCATGCAAGTTTTCTACCCGTTATACTGTTGTTGTGATGTAAATACATGTATATGCATTATCTTGTGATAAGTGCATGATTGTTATTAGCAAATTTTGCGATATATTGGAGCATGTGATATGGTATATATGCATGCCTGTTTCATATTCTTGATTTATATATCGGTTGGTTCAAATACTTATAGTTGCATAATACCTATGCTAGAAATAAGCAGTAGTTGCGTATACCCTTAGTATAGGGGACCCAAGGGGAACATATTTCTAAACCGGGAGTCGATGTTCCCGAGTATATTATATATATATATATATATATTTTTATATATATATGGTTATAGTTTTCAAAACTATTAATCGAATAAGGTTTATTCGATAACTTTAACTTTATTTTATTTAATGAATATTATTTGAATATTCATTCGAGGACTTATGACTCTGTTTATTATATTTAACGATTATTATTTGAATATTCATTTGAGGATGTATGACTCTGTTATTTTATTTAATGAATATTATTTATAATATTCATTCGAGGTATTATGACTCCGCTTATTATTTAATAATATTCTTTATTTTATTAAAGAATAATGTTTCGATAATCAAACTTATTTTCGATTATTCAAATAAAGATAGTACTTTCGTATAAGTATATCTTTGATTATTTAATATTTATTCAAGTATGAGTTTTAAAACTTCTACTTCGATTATTTTTATAAGGATTATCTTTATGAGAATATTATTTAAATAATAATATTCAGAGATTTCTAATATATCGGGACTGATTTATTTTAATAAATCAGCAGTACTCCAAACATTCTTAAAAATGTTTTCGAGTCTTCAAAATGATTTCTAAAAGTTAGGGCGGATCCCAAAACTCATTCTTTTATATTTAAGATCCTTCTTTCAAAGGGGATTTAAATACTCGCTCAAAACCTGGGGGATCCGGCTCTGTGGTGTATTTTACATTCGCAACGTGGTTGCTGTTTTGATAAAACAATTTGATTACTTGCCCAACGTTCGGGAAGTAAGTCCATCTAATTGAGTCGGCATAAGCGACAGGCCGGGGTACGGTCTATCAAAGTGTAAGTGGCTGGGTGGCAGTCCATCAACGCGTAAGAGGCCGGGTGGCGGTCCAGCACAAGGTCCTTATGTGGCCAGGGTGATGACCGGTGGGGGATTCATCCATCTACTAGTAGAAAATGTTACTTATTGGTATCTTTACCTGATCAGCAAGATATCGGGTTTATGCCAAAATTCTTTCCTTTCCAAATTTATTGAATATTGCAACTCTATTCATAATTTACATGACAGAGGTTTTCAGGAAATGTATGGGAGATATATATGAATATATATATCGGGACTTAATGAACTATCTCTTAACTTCATTTCATTCAATGATATTTCAAAGATTGAATCTATCCAAGTCTTATCTTGTAGTCTCATCTGGGTGATAAACTTTTGAAATTGATTATAACTTGAACGGTGGTAGTTCAAGTAGTATTCGGATATAAGTATATTAGAGTATCTTGTAACTTCATCTTTTAAACTTATATCTAGTAAATGATTATCTTGTGCAAGTCAAAGATTTTCGGAAAAACGTTGAGACAAGGTTAGATATATGAGATCACCTTACAACGATATTTTTATACAGTTATAAACTGGAACTCTGTGTATATTATACATGTCAGAGGATTTCAAAGATTGTGAAAAGTATATATGTATATATACGGAATATTTTGCGACTTCATCGCATTAAGATATCAAACTTGGTTCATTTCTTTTGACCAAGACTTTCATGAGTACTATGAGAAGGCTCATATATTGTTAATCATTATACATATTATTTTGGTGGGCTTGCTGCTCACCCTTGCTTTCTTCTTTCATCACACAACATCAGATAGACAAGATGAACAGGACCAAGCTCCCAATTCGCGAGCAGATAGGAAACGTTCCGCAGTTTCCTATAGGCGTTGATGTCGCTGTAGTTGAGGTAGGAACTACCAATAGGCTAGGCTTTCAACTTTTGATGTACCAGACCTATGTATCTTTATGAATTGTAATAATGGCAAAGAAATGTAAATTTATTCAGAAACCCTTTTAAGGTGTATTGGCATATAATTGTGGAATATAAGGACTTGTGTTATTTTTGGGTATTCATCTCTGAGACTATAACTTGTGGTGTGTGTGTGTATATTGTGGGGTCACAGTACAGAGTAATTGATTGTTTAATAAGAATTGGGTGTTATTAAGGGAAATGGAACTCGTGACAACCCGGATCCCCGACCCCGGATTTGGGGGTGTTACAGAAAGTGAGATGAGAGAAAAGTACCCTCATTTGTTTTCTTAGGAGATTCTGAGGACGGAATCCTTTTAAGGGGGAAGGATATAATATCTGCTATATATCGTGTAATTATTTTGCTAATAACTAAATATTATGCATGTTCAGTTTTATTCTGTGAATTATTTGTTAAGTGGCATATGTGTTTGGATGTTTAAAAATAATATAAATTGAGTATTTTAATTTTTATATGTTCAAAATAAAATATAGATAATTATCATATCTTCCTATTTATTTTATGTTGATTTATGATTTTATAGGAAATATATGGATTTTATAAATTCTTTTTTCCGAATATTTATAAACTATTTTATATAATCGGGAACCAGCCGACGTCACCCGTTTTTATGTTTTTATAACCCGAAACTCTTCCGAGAACTCCTTTCTAATCTAATTGCAATATTCCGAGCAGTTTCCATGTTTTGACTTTTTCGATCCGGCGTACGGTTTGTCCTGTGCGGGTCCCGGTACAATATTTTCGATACAAAATTTGTTTCGGTAAATCAATAAAACTCGTATTTTCGATAAACGGGATCTTTTTATGAAACTATTATAATTATCACCTCATAATATGTGTAACAGGCACTGAGACCAAGACCGCAGTACAAATTGTACTAATTTGGATAATTATCCCGAAAACCGGTACCGTTTGGATCTGTTTTTATAAATAAACGTATTATTTTATATTCGGAATGATCCAACGGGATACTAATTTTCCGTAATTATAAATAGCCTTTACCGTAATTATTTCCGTACCGAAAATCATTTGCAAACAAGTAAAATCCTTATAAAACAGGTAAAATACTATATTCATATTTTGTTCTTCGTAATCAAACTCAAATTCGGAGGCGTTATCGATATCTGATTTTGGCGTACATATACTCAAAATGAAGCTACTGAAATCTAGAATCAATATCTTTCATCAATTTCAATCCAGAAACATCAGGTGATTTTCTATCAAACTGTTTATATTCGAATTTCTTGAAATTAAAAATAAGAATTTTTGTTCGGATGATTGTTTGAATGATTTGATGCTTGCATGCTATCGTGCTTGTCTTCCTGATGATTTGGTAAATTATACTATTGATTTGGAGTTCAATAACATGTTTAATTTTGAGTTTGATTTTTGAATTTTAGAATTAGGGTTTATATTGCTTTGAATGTTTTCAATTCGATTTGGGGGGATCTTTGTTAGAGGTTTTCAGTCGATCTTGATGGGTGATTTGTGTTCCTTATCAAATTTGCAATCAAATCATGTATTCACATATCACAAACGATTCCTGATAAGCACGGAGTTGTCTTTTGAAGTTTTCGCCGGAGTTCTTCGCGTTTTGGCCGGTTTTTGGCCAAAAATTTGACTGAGCAATTGTGGTTGGTGGATTGTTGAATGATTGTGTTTCTAGAAGCGATTAGAATTGTTTTGCATCAAAGAATAGATCAAACGAAGTTGATTTGGACCCTAATTGAGGTCACCGAAATCCGGGAAGGGTCACCGGAATCTGGTTCATCCGGTGTTCTTCCCGACCCGGCAACCCGGATATTGACCCGGTCCCTGACCCGGTTTTGATCCAAATTTCTGTAAAATCAATTTCTAATTCTTGTTTTTACAGTTTAGTCCCCCAAGGTTTCCCAACTTTGCAAAAATTTGATTTCTATTTCAAAAACTTTTAAAAATCAGATTTCTTTTATAAATTCATTTCCAAAAATTGATTTTATTTTTAAAAAATTCCAAAAATCATTTACTTTAATTCTAAAATTTGTTTTTAATTCAAAAATAAATCTAAATTACCTAATTAATTAATTTCAATTAATAATTAATTGATTAATTGATCAATTAATTTAAATGACCCTATTTACCAACTACCATGGATCGCAACAGGTTAAAGTATGCACACAAGCCAAGCACACTAATATATTACAAACCGATCAAATCCCAACTAGTCAAACTCAACTGAGTATTAAACATTATTACAACCTTTTACAGACTTAAATTATTTCAAAAGAAGCCTACTAGCTCAGCTTCCTCAACCTGAACCCCTAGCTCTCGCGTTGGACTGGGGATCCTCTTTACCAACTGGTTCCTTTTTAACTGGAAAGAATATAAACAACATCGCACAAATGAGCTAACTAGCTCAGCAAGTCACAATGACAAAACTGAGAATAATGATCATCAGGTGAACATGATTATGATATCAAGTGAACAATGGATTATGATTTAGAATTGGATATTATACTTTTAATTTAAAAACCAAGGTTAGGCTGCTGATTAGTCACGCACTAACCCCGAGCAAGGCACACAGCATTGCTCTAATTACTGGATCCAAGGCACACATTGGCCTAACTTGACCATTGCATGGTCTGACCACGAATCTGGTCCATAATTTTATAAAAACAATCCAATTCTAACATAACAACAGAATATACAATAATAAACAATAACCAGAATCAATAACAACAATAAGTGTTTAACAATGAAAGGGTTTTAATCCTTGTAAGGATCAATAAGGCAATTTAAAAGCTTGGATGCTGGGTAATGAAAGAATTGGATAACAAAGGAATCAACATTTCAGGGTTTCAAAGATTTGGGCTTTCAAAGCATAGGATGCAATGGTTGAGTATACAAGTAATTTAGTTCAGTGTTTGGGATTCTGTTTGCATGTATTTGTAGAGTAGTATCGTATACTTGAGGTTCGTGTTTGGGTATACAACAATCAATGGTATAGAAACAATAAGGTTCATGGCTCAAGAACAATAACTGGAATCAGGGTTTGGGTTTCAGTGCTTCAAGCACTTGCAATATCAACAAGACTATCAAGTACTATAATATCTCGAGAAAGTTCAGAACACTTGCCTGGTATTAGCTTACTACACTGCACTTACTTCCAATCACAATCGTCTTACTTCTCAACTACCTGTTTCCCTTTCCTACGTCGTTCCTCTTCTACTCACATATCATAAGCATCTATCAATAATCGACTCATAGAATTCTATTCAACACATACTTCTATCTACCCTTCGTTTCACCCAAATCCGATTAACGGATTGAAAGTTATGCAATAATCAAATAAACACCGAATATATAGACCGATAGTCAATCAATAAGTCACGTATAGCACATAATACATCACGTAATCAATGATATATTATTTATAAAGAAGTCTCGGGTCATAAATAGGCTTTCTGGTGTTTAAAATGATTTCTAAAACATTTTTCGGAATTAAAACGGGTCGTTGGATCAATTTCGGATTAATAAACAGGGTTCGGTTGGCCAATTCTGGCTCCGAAATAATTTTAGAATAATTATCGAGCCTTGGAAATAATTTAGAATAATATTTTAAAGCTCGAAACTATTTTTCAGAATTTTTTAAATCATTTTTAAATAATTAAATCTAATTAAATAATTAATCAAAATCAATTAATAATTAATTAAATCAATTAATCAATTAATTTTTGAATTAATTGACCAATTAATCAATTAAAATTAACTGAAATTAATTAACTAATTAATTTAGATTTATTTTTGAATTAAAAATAATTTTCGAAATTAAAATAATAATTTTTAGAATTTTCAAAAATTAAAAATGATTTTTTATAATAAAAATAAATAGGAAATATGATTTTTAAACATTTTTAAAAGAGGAATCCTAAATTTGCAAAGTCTGGAAACTTCAGGGAACTAACTGTATCATCCCCAAAAGTCCAGGGACCAAACTTCAAATTTAACACCCCATCGTCGGAAAACACAGAGGTGGCCGGAGAACACGTTCCCGGCGTCCTCACCCCACCAACACCTCCAGATCACATCTATACTTTACCAGGAACACAACCAAGCCAACAAATCATTCTAATCATCCCTGAGTTGGACGGAATTTGGCCGTGAAGTTTGCTAGTTTCCGGCGAACTTCGGAAATATTCAAAATACAACTCCCTTCTCTACAGACCTCGGTGATTCATGAAACTTATACGACTAGATTGCAAATTTCACAGAGAATACAATCCACTATACCACAACATCAATCTATTCCAGAATAAGAAACCTCCAAATTTCAATTAAGAACATTCATACGGGTTATAAACCCTAATTTTAAAATTCGAAAATGAAACTCAAATTTGAACATGTTATTGAACTCCAAATCAGACGTATAATATACCAAAATCATCAGGAAAACAAGCTCTACAACATACAATCATCAAATCATACAAACAATCATCCGAACAAAAATTCATATTTTTAATAAATTAAATTCGAAAATAAATAAATTTCCAGAAAATAAACCTTTGATTCTGCAGTGAAACAAAGCTCAGAATCTAATAGAACACTTCAAATCCTTCGTTTTGGTTACTCAAGCTTTGAAAACAGAGATCGGTAACGCCTTCGTTTTGCTGTTTGATTCTTAAAACAGTTTATGTAATTAGGGTTTTTCTCTGAAAATTATAGAATTAACTATCTGCAAATGATTTTGATACGGAATAAAATACGGTAAAAGGCTATTTATAATTACGGAAAATTAGTATGCCGTTGGATCATTCCGGATATAAAACGGTACGTTTATTTGTAAAAACTGATCCAAACAGTATCGATTTTCGGGATAATTATCCAAATCAATACAATTTGTACTGCGGTCTTGGTCTCAGCGCCTGGTTACACGTACTACGAAGTGATAATTGGGATAGTTTAATAAAAAGCTCCCGTTTATCGAAAATACGGGTTTTATTGATTTACCGAAACGAATATTGTATCGAAAATGTGGCGCCGGGACCCGCGCAGGACAAACCGTACGCCGGATCGAAAAAGTCGAAACATGGAATATGCTCGGAATATTACAATTAGGTTAGGAAGGAGTTCTCGGAAGAGTTTCGGGTTCCAAAAACGTAACAACGGGTGACGTCGGTTGGTTCCCGTTTTTATAAAATAGATTTTAAATACTCGGAAAAAGATTTTAGAAATTTCATATGATCCTTATAAATCCATAAATCAACATAAAAATAATTAGGAAGATATGACAATTATCTATGTTTTATTTTGGACATATAAAAATTAAAATACTCAATTAATACTATTTTTGAATATCCAAGTACAGATAACGCTTAACAATTAACTCACAGAATAGATACTGAACACACATAATAATTATTTAATAGCAAAAATAATTACACGATATATCCCGGATATTACATCCTTCCCCCCTTAAAAGGATTCTGTCCTCAGAATCTCCTAAGAAAACAAATGAGGGTACTTTTCTCTCATATCACTTTCTAACTCCCAGGTTGACTCTTCAACCTTTGGGTTTCTCCACAATACTCTTACTAACTTTACCACTTTATTTCTCAATACTTTCACTCTTTCCTCTAGAATCTCTATCGGACTCTCTACATATGACAAATCTTCCTGAAGCTCTATTGGCCCATATTCTATTACATGCCTGGAGTCTGGATTATATTTCTTAAGCATTGATACGTGAAAAACATTGTGAATGTACTCCATGTGCGGTGGTAATGCCAATTCATAAGCTACTTTGCCAATGCTCTTTAAAATCTCAAAAGGTCCGACATATCTTGGGCTTAGCTTCCCTTTCTTCCCAAACCTCGTTAGTCCTTTCCATGGTGATACTTTCAATAATACCAAGCTCCATTCTTCAAATTTCATATCCTTCCTTGACTGGTCTGCATACTTTCTCTGACGATTTTGTGCGGCTATTAATCTCTTCTGGATAAATTCAACAACTTCCTTTGTCTGCTACACCAATTCAGGTTCAATTATTTTGCATTCTCCTACTTCGTCCCAATACACTGGAGATCTACATTTGCGTCCATAAAGGGCTTCATAGGGTGGCATCCTAATACTGGCATGATAACTGTTGTTGTAAGCAAACTCTACCAGAGGTAAATGTTCGTCCCAACTTCTTTTGAAATTAATAGCACAAACACGTAGCATGTCCTCGATTGTCTGGATCGTTCTTTCACTTTGGCCGTCCGTCTGCGGGTGATAGACCGTACTCATATTCAATCTTGTTTCCAAACATTCTTGAAAACTCTTCCAGAATCTTGAATTAAACCTTGAATCTCGATCAGATACAATAGACACTGGAACTCCATGACGAACTACAATTTCTTTTAGGTACATATGGACCAACTTGTCGAGCGAAAATCTTTCATTTATAGGCAGAAAATGAGCTGACTTGGTAAGTCTATCCACTATAACCCAAATGGCATCATGATTAACCCTTGTCCTTGGTAATCCAACTATAAAATCCATGGAAATATGTTCCCACTTCCATTCTGGAATCTCCAATGGCTGTAGCAATCCGCTTGGCCTCTGATGTTCTGCTTTAACCTTCTGACAGATATAACATTTTCTAACCCATTCCGTAATTTCCCTTTTCATATCTGGCCACCAATAATTCTTCTTTAAATCTCTATACATCTTGGTACTCCCAGGATGGATGGAATACCTTGAATTATGTGCCTCCTATAGAATTTCATTCTTTAACTCCATCACCGGTGGAATCTAAATTTTAGTTGAAAACCTCAGAATACCTTGGTCATCTTGTTGCGTGCATAATTCCTCACCTACCAAACGATTTATATCTTGATCCATTACCTCTTTCTGGCATTTCTTTATTTTCTTCAATAACTCCGGTTGGAAAATCATATTGTACACTTTTGCTTCCTCAGGCTTGCAAATTCTAATTTCCAATTCCAATTTCTGAAATTCTTTATATATCTCTTCAGGTACTGATAGCACATTCAATCTTTCCTTTCGACTTAACGCGTCTACTACAACGTTCGCCTTACCGGGATGATAATTAATCGAGCAATCATAATCCTTGATCAATTCTAACCATCTCCTTTACCTCATATTAAGTTCCTTCTAGGTAAATATGTACTTTAAGCTTTTGTGATCCGTGAAAATCTCACACTTTTCTCCATACAAATAATGTCTCCAAATCTTCAAAGCGAAAACTATGGCTGCTAACTCCAAATCATGAGTAGGATATTTCTGTTCGTGTGGTTTCAATTGCCTTGACGCATACGCAATCACCTTGTCGTGCTGCATAAGAACACATCCTAATCCTTTGTGAGAAGCATCACTATAAATTACGAAATTCCCTTGATCGCCTGGAAGTGACAAAACAGGTGCCGTGATTAATCTCCGCTTCAACTCCTGAAAACTTTCTTCGCACTTGTCGTTCCATATAAACTTTTCATTCTTTCGTGTAAGCTTTGTCAATGGTGTTGCAATCCTTGAGAAATTCTGAACGAATCGTCGATAATATCCCGCCAATCCTAGAAAACTTCTTACCTCGGTGGGTGTTCTCGGTCTCTCCCAATTCGTAATTGCTTCGATCTTTGCCGGGTCCACTTTGATCCCTTCGTTACTGACTATGTGTCCTAAGAATTGAACTTCCTATAGCCAAAACTCACACTTCGAGAATTTAGCATATAACTTCTTTTTCCTTAAAATCTCTAAAGCCGTTCTCACATATTCCGCATGATCCTCTTCTGTCTTTGAATAGATCAAAATATCGTCTATAAATACAATAATGAACTTGTCCAAATATTTCTTGAAAATTCTGTTCATCAGGTCCATAAATGCTGCCGGGGCGTTGGTCAATCCAAAAGACATTACTAAAAACTCGTAATGTCCATACCTTGTTCTGAAAGCTGTCTTTGGTATATCTTCTGGCTTGATCTTTAGTTGATGATATCCCGATCTTAAATCGATTTTGGAGAAATACTTGGCTCCCTTCAATTGGTCAAACAAATCATCAATTCTAGGTAACGGATACTTATTCTTGATTGTAAGCTTGTTGAGCTCCCTATAGTCGATACATAATCTCATGCTTCCATCTTTCTTCTTGATAAATAATACCGGTCCTCCCCATGGGGATACACTGGGTCTGATTACTCCTTTCTCTAACAACTCCTACAACTGCTTCGCTAGCTCTTTCATCTCAACAGGCGCCATTCTGTACAGGGCCTTGGATACTGGTTCTGTTCCAGGTGCTAAGTCGATTGCAAATTCAATTTCTCTATCTGGAGGAAGTCCTGGTAACTCGTCGGGAAATACGTCTGGAAATTCATTCACTACTGGAATATCTTCAAGTTTTGCTGGCTCCTGACTCTTGTCAATCACGTAAGCTATAAAATGCTCGCATCCTTGCCGTAATAACTTCTTAGCTTGAATTATTGTTAAGAACTTCTTTACTTGCTTCTGTCCCTTGAACATTACTATCTTTTCGTCAGGCGTCTTCACTATTACCTTCTTATTTCGACAATTTATCTGGGCATCATGCTTAGATAACCAATCCATCCCTAATATAACGTCAAATTCTCCTAACTTAAATGGTATCAAATCTACACAAAACTTACTACCAGAAATCTCAATCTCACAATTCCCACAAACTTGGTTAACAGTTACACGTTCTTGATTTGCCAACTCCACAGTCATTATTTTATTTAAATACCCAACTGGACAATTTAACTTACTAACAAAATCTTGTGAAACAAACGATCGAGTTGCTCCCGAATCTATTAACACTTTGGCATATAAAGAATTCACATTAAGCGTACCTGCCACGACATCCGCATCCTGGATAGCATCCTTCACTGACATGTCGAAGACTCTAGCCCTTGGAGTCTCATTCACTGTTGGGGTAGATCCCATAATCCTCAATGCATTACTGACTGGGGCTGCTGTCTTGCAATCCCTGGCCATATGTCCTAGCTTTCCATATTTGAAGCACGTAAATCCAATGGCTGGAACCTTCACTGCTGGATTTCGGATAGGCTGATCCTTATTTGCTGGCTCTCTTGCTGGCTGATTTCGGCACTCCCTCGAATAGTGCCCTTTTTGATTGCATTTGAAACATAGCCACATTCAACTTGTTACAAACTCCTCCATGCTTCTTTCCACATACTTGACAATATGGAAAAGTTAATCTAAACTGATTCGGCTGATTCACATTAGCTGGACGGTTGCCCTGGCCTCCGTCTCCTGTATTTTGTCTTCTGAAATTAAAATTTCTCCCTGGCTGGAACTTGCCCTTCTTAAAGTTTGGAAACTTCCCTGGTTGTGACTGACCCTCACTTCCCTCAATTTTCCTTTTCTTGCTTTCCTTTTCCTTCTGGAACATCTCACTCTCTGTCTCTGCGATCATAGCCTTCCGTACAACCCCTGCATAGGTCTCTAACTCAAAAATAGCTACCTTTGCTCTGATCCATGGCTTCAAGCCTTGCTGAAATCTTTTAGCTTTCTTTCTATCAGTATCAACATACGACGACACATACCTTGACAATTCTTCAAATTTACTCTCATAATCTGCCACCGACATAGTTCCTTGCTTTAACTCTAAAAATTTCAGCTCCATCTGATCTTGAACAAACTGAGGAAAATACTTTTCTAGAAATAATTCCTTAAACCTCTCCCAAGTAATAACATTTATACCTTCCAATGTCTTCACCATCTCCCACCAGTAGGTGGCCTCATTCTTCAAATAGTAACTTGCAAACTCAACCTTCTGCTCCTCTTTCAATTTTACCAAGGCAAATGCCTTCTCTATTTCCTTTAACCACATATTTGCTTCAATTGGCTCTAAGGAACCCTTGAATTCTGGTGGGTTTACTGCCTGAAAAGTTTTGAAAGTTACCTGGGGATTGGTCTGTCTTTGTTGTTGTTGTGCCAGGTGAACTGTTTGTTGGGCCAAAATTTGAAGAATCTAGGCTATTGCTGGGTCCATGGGTCCTGGGTTAACATTCGGGTTTGTATCATCTTGGTTGTTGTTGTTGGTTTCTTCATTTTGGGTGTTGGTGCGGGTATTTCTTTTGGGAGGCATTTTCTGTAAAGAATCAATCAATTTATTTAGCTTTTGAATCAAATCTTTGCATAAAGGAAAAGTTTTGTAAAACATGAATATCTCTTTTTGAAAACAGTTGTAACTAAGTAAATTGCAGGCTTCTTTACAGAATATAAATAGTTATGGAAAACAGGGTACATGGTATCACAGGGTATAACTGGTGCAATAAATAAGGTAAGGTAAAACAAGTGCAATAGAATAAATGACAGTGCTGGAAAGGAAAAAAAAGTACTGATATATATATAGATCAAAAGTTTTAGGTAATACAAGCGTAAAGACGCTTCGAAAGTAAAAACAAAAGGGTACAACAACCTACTCACTCGTCAGCATCGCTAGTCTATAAATACAACTCAAAAGTCTACTGATACACACTACACACTACTGTACATACTACATAATCATAACAACACTGCTCCACATCTCCATCTCTGAATCTCTAACTTATGGCAAATCTGGACCTTCTATCTCCTTAAGCTCCTCTAGAACCCACTTAGCCCACTCCACTAGGAAATCAGGGGCGATGTCCTCATGTGTAGCCTCAGCAATCCTCACAACAGCTGCTCTATGAAACGCCTGAAGCCTCTCTCTAAGTCGCCTCTCACCACTCCCCATCTCTCTGGTACTCATAATATGTAGTAACTCCTGAATCTGACCCTGAAGGAATCGCTGCTCCATAAGGCAAGCCTCAAACTGATGATATGGGACAGGATAGGAAGAGAACTGGAAAGGTACTCCTGTGACTGAATAACTAGTAAAGCCTGAATCAGCAGGTGGGGGTCCTCTGACAGGTGGCCTCATGCCTGGGGGTGGAATAACCTTCAGTGGTACGGGCTGCAACACCGGTGGAGGTAATATAGCCAACACTGGTGGAACAACAGGACGTGGATCCGAAGACGGCACTCCAACTGAAGGCTCTGAGTGATCAACTGATACAGGAATAAAAGAGTCGGCCATCTCTATTATCTGAAATCATATCACAATATAAGAGTCTCGAACCACAACGCGAATTACACTAATACCTGATATACCGAAGCACTCAACCTCTCGACATTCTATCTCTCTATTTCTTACTTCTAATCCTAACCCTCTACCCATTCCTGTCAACCTAGGCTTGTGTCAGTGACTTATAACCTGTAGCTCTGAGACCAAACCTGTGGCGCCCTCCAAACCCGGGTCAGAAGTTTGGGGTCCACACACATCTTATTTATAACCTGCTTATAACAATATTAAAGATATTAATAATAATATGCAATGACCCTATTTACCAACTACCACGGATCGCAACAGGTTAAAGTATGCACACAAGCCAAGCACACTAATATATTACAAACCGATCAAATCCCAACTAGTCAAACTCAACTGAGTATTAAACATTATTACAACCTTTTACAAACTTAAATTATTTCAAAAGAAGCCTACTAGCTCAGCTTCCTCAACCTGAACCCTTAGCTCTCGCGTTGGACTGGGGATCCTCTTTACCAACTGGTTCCTTTTTAACTGGAAAGAATATAAACAACATCGCACAAATGAGCTAACTAGCTCAGCAAGTCACAATGACAAAACTGAGAATAATGATCATCAGGTGAACATGATTATGATATCAAGTGAACAATGGATTATGATTTAGAATTGGATATTATACTTTTAATTTAAAAACCAAGGTTAGGCTGCTGATCAGTCACGCACTAACCCCGAGCAAGGCACACTGCATTGCTCTAATTACTGGATCCAAGGCACACATTGGCCTAACTTGACCATTGTATGGTCTGACCATGAATCTGGTCCATAATTTTATAAAAATAATCCAATTCTAACATAACAATAGAATATACAATAATAAACAATAACCAGAATCAATAACAACAATAAGTGTTTAACAATGAAAGGGTTTTAATCCTTGTAAGGATCAATAAGGCAATTTAAAAGCTTGGATGCTGGGTAATGAAAGAATTGGATAACAAAGGAATCAACATTTCAGGGTTTCAAAGATTTGGGCTTTCAAAGCATAGGATGCAATGGTTGAGTATACAAGTAATTTAGTTTAGTGTTTGGGATTTTGTTTGCATGTATTTGTAGAGTAGTATCGTATACTTGAGGTTCGTGTTTGGGTATACAACAATCAATGGTATAGAAAGAATAAGGTTCATGGCTCAAGAACAATAACTGGAATCAGGGTTTGGGTTTCAGTGCTTCAAGCACTTGCAATATCAACAAGACTATCAAGTACTACAATATCTCGAGAAAGTTCAGAACACTTGCCTGGTATTAGCTTACTACACTGCACTTGCTTCCAATCACAATCGTCTTACTTCTCAACTACCTGTTTCCCTTTCCTACGTCGTTCCTCTTCTGCTCACATATCATAAGCATCTATCAATAATCGACTCATAGAATTCTATTCAACACATACTTCTATCTACCCTTCGTTTAACCCAAATCTGATTAACGGATTGAAAGTTATGCAATAATCAAATAAACACCGAATATATAGACCGATAGTCAATCAATAAGTCACGTATAGCACATAATACATCACGTAATCAATGATATATTATTTATAAAGAAGTCTCGGGTCATAAATAGGCTTTCTGGTGTTTAAAATGATTTCTAAAACATTTTTCAGAATTAAAACGGGTCGTTGGATCAATTTCGGATTAATAAACAGGGTTCGGTTGGCCAATTCTGGCTCCGAAATAATTTTAGAATAATTATCGAGCCTTGGAAATAATTTAGAATAATATTTTAAAGCTCGAAACTATTTTTCGGAATTTTTTAAATCATTTTTAAATAATTAAATCTAATTAAATAATTAATTAAAATCAATTAATAATTAATTAAATCAATTAATTAATTAATTTTCAAATTAATTGACCAATTAATCAATTAAAATTAACTGAAATTAATTAACTAATCAATTTAGATTTATTTTTGAATTAAAAATAAATTTCGGAATTAAAATAATAATTTTTAGAATTTTCAGAAATTAAAAATGATTTTTTATAATAAAAATAAATAGGAAATATGATTTTTAAACATTTTTAAAACAGGAATCCTAAATTTGCAAAGTCTGGAAACTTCAGGGACCTAACTGTATCGTCCCCAAAAGTCCAGGGACCAAACTGCAAATTTTACACCCCGTCGCCGAAAAACACAGAGGTGGCCGGAGAACACATTCCCGGCGTCCTCACCCCACCAACACCTCCAGATCACATCTATACTTTACCAGGAACACAACCAAGCCAACAGATCGTTCTAATCATCCCTGAGTTGGCCGGAATTTGGCTGTGAAGTTTGCCAGTTTCCGGCGAACTTCGGAAATATTTAAAATACAACTCCCTTCTCTACAGATATCGGTGATTCATGAAACTTATACGACTAGATTGCAAATTTCACAGAGAATACAATCCACTATACAACAACATCAATCTATTCCAGAATAAGAAACCCCCAAATTTCAATTAAGAACATTCATACGGGTTATAAACCCTAATTTTAAAATTCGAAAATCAAACTCAAATTTGAACATGTTATTGAACTCCAAATCAGACGTATAATATACCAAAATCATCAGGAAAACAAGCTCTACAACATATAATCATCAAATCATACAAACAATCATCCGAACAAAAATTCATATTTTTAATAAATTTAATTCAAAAATAAATAAATTTCCAGAAAATAAACCTTTGATTCTGCAGTGAAACAAAGCTCAGAATCTGATAGAACACTTCAAATCCTTCGTTTTGGTTACTCAAGCTTTGAAAACAGAGATCGGTAACGCCTTCGTTTTGCTGTTTGATTCTTAAAACAGTTTATGTAATTAGGGTTTTTCTCTGAAAATTATAGAATTAACTATCTGCAAATGATTTTGATACGGAATAAAATACGGTAAAAGGCTATTTATAATTACGGAAAATTAGTATGCCATTGGATCATTCCGGATATAAAACGGTACGTTTATTTGTAAAAACTTATCCAAACGGTATCGGTTTTCGGGATAATTATCCAAATCAGTACAATTTGTACTGCGGTCTTGGTCTCAGCGCCTGGTTACACGTACTACGAAGTGATAATTAGGATAGTTTAATAAAAAGCTCCCATTTATCGAAAATACGGGTTTTATTGATTTACCGAAATGAATATTGTATCGAAAATGTTGCGCCGGGACCCGCGCAGGACAAACCGTACGCCGGATCGAAAAAGTCGAAACATGGAATATGTTCGGAATATTACAATTAGGTTAGGAAGGAGTTCTCGGAAGAGTTTCGGGTTCCAAAAACGTAACAATGGGTGACGTCGGTTGGTTCCCGTTTTTATAAAATAGATTTTAAATACTCGAAAAAAGATTTTATAAATTTCATATGATCCTTATAAATCCATAAATCAACATAAAAATAATTAGGAAGATATGACAATTATCTATGTTTTATTTTGGACATATAAAAATTAAAATACTCAATTAATACTATTTTTGAATATCCAAGTACAAATAACGCTTAACAATTAACTCATAGAATAGATACTGAACACACATAATAATTATTTAATAGCAAAAATAATTACACGATATATCCCGGATATTACAGTTGTGCTTATTCATCTTATGTGCGTCGTGAATATATAAGATAGGGTGTTAATCTGTTGTGAAGCGATGATGGATCTTGAGATTTAGAACTTGCCATGCTAGCATAGGTTCATGTATGTGTATGCATGATTAGTGGGTAACTCTAACCATTTTACTTGCCCGGTGTAATCAAAAGGAATAACTTGTGCTTAAATCGTTATATTGTCAATTTCTGTAGACATATAGGGACTCAGCATAATTGATGCCTATTCAACTTCTATCTTAATTGTGGATGCTTGGTAGAATGGTATTAGTACAATGAAAGTTGGCTTTTATCAGTTTCGTGTTGTTCGATTAATATCATCACTGTTGCATGCTAAGGGTAATAACAATTACTATTGAAAGATGTAGTAATGAAGTTGTGATCTCATGTGTGTTTTAATATTGTTAATTCAAGTCTTAATTAAGTGTTTAATTCTCGTAGTTAATTGTAGTTAATAATTAGTTAATCAAATCTAAGTGTTATTGTCTTAACATTGAGAAGTAATCATACATTGGTGAGTGAGTGTTAGTTGAACATAATTAGTCTAAGTCTCCATGGGAACGAACTATAAAGTATTATATATTACTTGCGAATGTGTATACTTGCGTGTATTATTAGCGCGTGTTTTCGCCCGAACAAGTTTTTGGCGCCGCTGCCGGGGACTCGGCGTATTTGTTTAGTTTATGTACTTACCATCAGTGGTCATTAGGACTCAGTGATTAAGACGTGTTACTTATTGTTTCTGGTAGTGTTTCAGGTACTTTAGCAAGCGTTTATGCAAATACGTTCTCGTACTCGCAAGAGGACTTTAGATACGGCTGAGGAGATAGACGAAGTTCTTGATATTCCGGAGAAGATAGATTTTGAAGATTCGAATTCAGGAAGTGAGCAGAAAGAGCCAGTAATCATGGGTGATCGTATAGTTCCGACAGATCCAGCTCTTATGGACTTTTCTCGGCCTAAAATTGATGACATTCAGTCTAGCATCATTCACCCGGCTATTGAGGCCAATAACTATGAAATCAAGCCGGCACTATTCAGATGGTGCATAATTCCGTTTCTTTCGGAGGTGCTGTGACTGAAGACCCCAACATGCACATAAGGAATTTTGTCGAGATCTGTAGTACTTTCAAATATAATGGTGTGACTGATGAGGCTATCAAGCTGAGGCTTTTCCCATTCTCCCTGAGGGATAAAGCTAAGGACTGGTTACATTCTAAACCAGCCGGGTCTATCACTATTTGGCAAGATCTTGCACAAAAGTTTCTGGTGAAGTTTTATCCAATGGCGAATACTGCGGCTATGAGGAGTGCTCTTACTCAATTTGCGCAGCAGCCTACAGAATCAATGTGCGAAGCTTGGGAGCGCTACAAGGAGATGTTGAAAAAGTGTCCATATCATGGAATGCCTGATTGGATGGTGATCACTGGTTTTTATAATGGTTTGGGGGCCCAATCTCGGCCCATGCTCGATGCAGCAGCTGGAGGCGCCTTGTGGGCCAAAAGATATACTGAGGCTTATAATCTTATTGAGACTATGGCTGCAAATGAGAATCAAAACCCAACTCAAAGGATGATGCCTGGGAAGGTAGCAGGTATTCTGGAAGTTGATGCAGCTACAGCTATTGCAGCGCAACTTCAAGCGCTGTCTATGAAGGTCGATTCTCCAGCCACCTATGGAGTCAATCAGATAGATATGGTCTATGAGCTTTGTGCAGGCTCTCATACTACGGATAAGTGTTCTCTTGTTAATGAATTTGTTCAGCATGTCAACAATTATCAGCGATCGCAGCAGCCTGTGCCAGCTACTTATCATCCTAACAACAGAAATCATCCAAATTTCAGCTGGAGTAATAATCAGAATGCTATTCAGCAACCATATCAGCAAGGCATAAGTAAACAATTCAATCCACCTGGATTCCAGCAACCACATCATTATGCTCAAAGGCAATCATATCCTCAACAAGGAGGTGCAGCTCCACCCTCTAGTGCTGATTTTGAGGAACTTAAGCTGTTGTGCAAAAGTCAGGCGGTTTCTATCAAGGCCCTGGAAAATCAAATCGGTCAAATAGCCAATACAGTGCTCATTCGTCAACCTGGCACACTTTCCAGTGATACTGAAGTGCCAGGCAGGAAGGAAGCTAAAGAGCAAGTCAAGGCTATCACCATAAGGTCTGGAAAAGTTGTCGATGCTGAAAAAGTAAAAGACGGAGAAGCTAAAGTTGGTGATGAAGAACCTAAGCAACGGGAGAAAGCGGTGGAACCAAGGAAGACTACTGTGGAACACACTCTGCCTCAGGGTAATACAGAGGAGAAACAGCTCTATCCTCCACCACCTTTCCCTAAGAGATTGCAATAACAAAAGCTGGATAAGCAGTTTGGTAAGTTTCTGAAGATGTTCAAGAAACTTCACATCAATATACCTTTCGCTGAGGCTCTGGAGCAAATGCCTAGTTATGCGAAATTTATGAAGAGTATTCTTTCAAGGAAGGTGAAACTGGATGAGCTTGAGACCGTTGCTTTAACGGAAGAATACAGTGTTATGCTGCAACAAAAGTTACCTCCAAAGCTTAAAGATCCAGGTAGCTTCACCATTCCTTGCACCATTGGCAAGTTATCTTTTGACAAGTGCTTGTGGGATTTGGGAGCAAGCATCAATCTGATGCCGTTGTCGATCTTCAAAAAGTTGATTTTACCTGATCCAAAGCCCACCTACATGTCTCTACAATTGGCTGATCGTTCTATTACATACCCACGAGGCATAGTGGAGGATGTGCTAGTAAAGGTGGATAAGCTCTTCTTTCCTGCAGACTTTGTTATTCTGGATTTCGAGGAAGATAAGAAGATTCCCATAATCTTGGGGAGACCTTTCTTGGCTACAGGCCGTACCTTGATAGATGTGCAAAAATGTGAACTTATTATGAGGTTGCAGGATCAGGATGTGACGTTCAATGTATTCAAAGCAATGAAATTCCCTACAGAAGATGATGAGTGCTTAAAGGTGGATTTGATTGATTCTGCGGTTACTTCAGAACTTGATCATATGCTAATGACTGATGCATTAGAGAAAACTTTAGTGGGGGATTTTGATAGTGATGATGAGGATGGCAATGAGCAACTACAATATCTAAATGCTTCTCCTTGGAGGCGAAAGCTAGACATGCCATTTGAATCTCTTGGTACTTCTGACCTCAAAAATGCTGAAGGAAAGCTCAAACCATCTATTGAGGAAGCACCTACCTTGGAGCTTAAACCATTTCCTAAATACTTGAGGTATGATTTTTTAGGTGATGCATCTACTTTACCTGTTATTATTGTATCTGACCTTTCAGGTAGTGAGGAGGACAAGCTCTTAAGGATCTTGAGAGAATTCAAATCGGCTATCGGATGGACTATAGCAGACATCAAGGGGATCAGCCATTCGTACTGCATGCATAAAATTCTGCTAGAGGAAGGTAGTAAGTCGACTGTTGAGCAACAACGAAGACTTAATCCTATCATGAAAGAAGTGGTGAAGAAAGAAATTATGAAGTGGCTGGATGCAGGAATCATTTATCCTATTTCTGACAGTTCTTGGGTGCCCCGTGCAATGTGTTCCTAAGAAAGGAGGTATTACTGTGGTAGCAAATGAGAAGAACGAGCTCATCCTCACTTGAACAGTCACAGGATGGAGAGTATGCATGGACTACAGAAAGTTGAACAAGGCCACAAGAAAGGATCACTTCCCTCTTCCATTTTGATCAGATGCTTGACAGGTTGGCCAGTCATGAGTATTATTGTCTTCTGGATGGTTATTCGGGGTATAATCAGATATGTATTGCACCAAAGGATCAAGAAAAGACTACCTTCACTTGTCCATTTGGCACATTTGCTTTTCGTAGAGTTTTGTTTGGCTTATGTGGTATACCGACCACTTTTCAGAGATGTATGATGGCTATATTCTCTGATATGATTGGAAATAATGTCGAGGTGTTCATGGATGACTTCTCCGTCTTTGGACATTCGCATGATGAATGTTTGAATAATCTTCGTGCGGTGCTCAAAAGGTGTGTGGATACTAATTTAGTGCTCAATTGGGAAAAATGTCACTTTATGGTGCGTGAAGGCATTATGCTTGGGAATAAGGTCTCTAGCAAGGGTCTTGAGGTGGACAAAGCCAAGGTGGGAGTCATTGAAAATCTTCCACCACCTATATCTGTGAAAGGAATCCATAGTCTTCTTGGTTATGCGGGTTTTTATCGGCGTTTCATCAAGGACTTTTCGAAGATATCTAAGCCGTTGTGCAACTTGCTTGAGAAGGATGTGCCTTTCAAATTTGATGATGAATGCTTGACGGCATTCGAGACTCTCAAGAAGAGTTTGATAACTGCACTAGTTATTATAGCACCTGATTGGACATAGCCTTTTGAGATGATGTGTGATGCGAGTGATTATGCGGTGGGCGCAGTTCCTGGGCAGCGCAAGAATAATCTCTTTCATGTGGTCTACTATGCTAGCAAGACCTTAAATGGAGCTCAAATGAACTACACCACTACTGAGAAGGAGCTCTTGGCTATAGTCTTTGGTTTCGAAAAATTTCGATCTTATTTGCTTGGGACAAAGGTGACAGTGTTCACTAATAATGCGGCCATTCGCTATTTGGTTTCCAAGAAGGATTCAATGCCTAGACTCATTCATTGGGTGCTCTTGCTACATGAATTTGAGTTAGAGATCAAGGATCAAAATGGTACTGAGAATCAAGTAGCTGACCATCTCTCTAGATTGGAGAATCCCGAGTCTACTTCACATAATAAGACATTGATCAACGAATCTTTTCCGGATGAGCAGTTGTTCGCGGTTCAGGAGGAAGAGCCATGGTTCGCAGATATTGTGAATGATCTTGTCAGCAATATAATGCCTCCTAATATGAATACAACTCAAAAGAAGAAGTTTCTGCATGAGGTGAAGTGGTATATGTGGGATGAACCGTATTTGTTTAGACAGGGAGCTGACCAGATCATCAGAAGATGTATCCCATTCTATGAGACGGAGGGGATATTACGAGACTGCCACTCCACAGTTTATGGTGGACATTATGGTGGTGAGAAGATGGCAGCTCGTATTCTGCAAGCAGGTTTTTTCTGGCCTACTTTGTTTAAGGATGCTCATCAGTTCGTTTTAAGGTGTGATCGTTGCCAAAGAGTGGGAAATCTTACGAGAAAGGATGAGATTCTGTTAAATGTGATGCTTGAAGTCGAGGTCTTTGATGTTTGGGGAATCGATTTCATGGGGCTATTTGTCTCATCATGCAATAATCAGTACATCTTGCTGGCAGTCGATTATGTCTCAAAATGGGTAAAAGTCAAAGCTCTACCGACGAATGATGCAAAGGTAGTATTGAATTTTCTTCATAAGCAGATTTTCATAAGGTTTGGAATGCCACGAGTAATCATAAGTGATGAAGGGTCGCAATTCTACAACCATAAGTTCACTTCTATGATGCAGCGCTACAATGTGAATCATCGTGTTGCTACTGCCTATCATCCGCAAACGAATGGTCAAGCGGAAGTGTCTAATAGAGAGATCAAGCGCATTTTAGAGAAGGTTGTTTGTCCGTCAAGGAATGATTGGTCTTTAAAGCTCGATGAAGCTGTTTGGGCTTACAGAACATCATATAAGACTCCACTTGGGATGTCCCCGTTTCAACTTGTGTATGGTAAGGGATATCATTTACATGCGGAGCTTGAGCATAAGGCCTATTGGGCGTTGAAAAAGTTGAACCTGGATCTAGATGCAGCTGGAAAGAAGCGAATGCTTCAGCTAAATGAACTTGATAAATTTCGACTCCAAGCGTACGAGAATAACAAAATGTACAAGAAAAAAGTGAAAAGGTGGCACGACAGGAAGTTATACCGTAAGTCATTTGTGCCGGGGCAGCAAGTTCTTTTATTCAACTCTCGTCTCCGACTTTTTCCTGGAAAGTTGAAATCAAGGTGGTCTGGACCTTTTATTATCAAAACTGTTTTTCCACATGGAGCGGTGGAGATTTTTGAGAATGATCCGAACCAAGCATTCAAGGTTAATGGTCAGCGTTTGAAGCATTACTATGGGGACACGACAAACCGGAAAGTGGTTAGTGCCGTTTTATTGTCAACTTGATTAAGGTACGCTACGTCAAGCTAATGACGAAAAAGAAGCGCTTCTTGGGAGGCAACCCATGATTTGTTGTTACAGGAACACTTAGAAGTTAGTAACCTATCCAAAACCACAAAAAAATCAGAAAAACAGGGCAAGGAAATTCTTTTTCCAGAAGACCCCTGAGCGCCCGCTCAGATTTGCTGAGCGACCGCTCAGCAAGCTGAGCGACCGCTTAGGGCCCGACTGGAAGAATTTTTTTAAGTCTTATAAAAATCTAAAAAAAATCTGAAAAATCCAAAAATAAAACACAGCCCCATTACCCACGAATTATCTTCCCATTACCCACGTTTTTAACCCTCAAACCCACTCCTAATCAAATTTTACCCTAATCTCTACCCTATATATACATACAACTATTCCATATACTCCCCCATACACTTTTAAACCTTAAACTCTCTCCCATATTCAAAAACACAAATCTTAAACATTTTTTCTCAGTTTCGATGGCACCCAAGAGATCCAGGACTATTGATAGCAGCAACACTGTTCCTACTGCTGATTCTTCGAGGGGTACTACTGCGAGGCCTCGTTTGTTTGATAGGGCTGCTGAGGAGGAGTATACTAGGCTTCTGGGTAAGCCGATTTTAAAGTAGAGGGGATTCTTACCATCGGGGAGGGATGGTGAGTTGTTGCCAATGATTTCTAAGAAGGGTTGGATTGCTTTTTGTGAGTCACCTGAGGCAGTTCCGATGAGCATTGTTCGCGAGTTCTATGCAAATGCAAAAGCTGAAAAGAATGGGTTTTCTATTATGCGGGGGATGACGGTGGATTATCACCCTGAGGCGATTCGCCGTGTGATTGGGCAGCGAAAGAGGAAGCCCACGGAGGAGAATTGGAATGAGAAGACTGTTGAGGATTTTGACTTGGATTTGATTTGTGCTACTCTCTGTAGGCCGGGCACAGTTTGGACCTTCAAGACTGGAACTAATGAGTATCGCCATTTTCCGGCGATTGCGATGAATAGGTATGCCCGTGCATGGAATGCCTTTATTTGTGCTAATATTCTTCCCACTTCGCATGCACATGAGGTCATAATTGAGCGAGCACAGTTGTTATGGGGTATTTTGAATGAGGAGTACTATGTGGACCTTGGTGAATTCATCTACCAAGGGATTCTGAAGTTTTTGAGGGGAGCTAAGCACATGAACCTCCCTTATACATCCACGGTTACAAAGCTTTGCCGAGCAGTGGGAGTTCAGTGGCCGCTCCTATTGACTCCGGGACTCTGAATGTGATGCAGGAGTGGACTGGTGGAGAGCCCAAGGAGCATGGGCTGGGTTATCGTCTTCCAGGAGGGCGTCCAGCACGTGGTGCTACCATGGCGAGACCAGGGCGTGATGAGGCTGGTTCTTCTAGAGCTCAGGAGGGTGCTGGGATGGCTGATGCCCAGTATATGAGGCTGTCGAGGAGGATGGATGCTATGTACGAGACGCAGAGCAGGTTTGCTCAGGAGCTCACCCTTGCACTTGGGACTGCTTTTAGAGGCCTTGGAGCTGACATTCAGTGGCCAGTTTTTGGTGAGGACTCTGCATATCCGCCTCCTGATACCCCACCCTCTGAGGGTGATGATGATGATGATCTCTCCGAGTAGGTATACCCTGTGTTCCTTTCTACTACCTTCGCTGGGGACAGTGAAGATTTTAAGTTTGGGGGTGGTAGTTAAGGAATATTTTGTGTGCGTGTCATATAGTTGCATATTTATGATAGTTTAGTTCATATATTTGTATATTTTTGCCATATAGTTTTTTGTATTTATAGCTTTATTTATCATGTCATGTAGCTCATGCATATACCATGATCCCTTTTGCGTTGCTTTGCCAATTGATTTGTGATGTTGATGCGAGTGTAGTGATAGCGTTAAAGTGATGTTGAGTCTTGTAGGTTGACATGCATGCTAGAAACACTTGTAATTTCACTAAATCTTAGAGAATGCTTAAGGACTAGATTGTTGTTATGGTTTGATGGTTTTCAAGGTTAATCTATTGATTATGCTTAGAACTTATAATAGGTTTTTAGTGATAAAAGGCATGAAAAGAAAAATTGGAGTAAAAAGTGGAATTCTTTGCTAATTGTGGCTAGGCGTCAAATGGCTAGTAGCCGGCTCGTATTTTTATGCGAGTAGTCTAGGGTTGAGCAAGATGGAGCGAAACGCACTTGCTCAGAAATTTTGAAAAAAAAGAAGAAAACAAAAATAGAAAAAAAAGAAAAGAGAAAAAAATTATTAGAGAGTTAATGCATAATTAATCACGAGTGGGCTCTTTGGTATTCGAGCTATTAAGTTCTTAGGTGACTTTGTGCCTAGTGACCTAAGGCTTTTATAGTATGGGATCCGCTAACCTAACGCTCGCTACATGGATGCCATTGCATAAGTCTTTTGTGGACCTCACTCATTGCACGGTCAAATAGGCATTTGTTTGTTGTGATAAATAAAAAGCATGATTCCGTAATAAGCTCCAGAAATCTTGAAGTGTTATAAGTCATTTTGTGCCTAGAATTTTATTCTTCGTATAATCATTTGATTACCTTGAGGATAGTCGAGTTATGATAATTGATCTAGTTTCGAAGCATATCTGTTAAGCATCTGCACACACCACGTTTCCGGCTGTATGTTAGTTTGCATGATTTGATTGATCTTTATTCGCCTAATTGCATTTGTTGAGATGTCGTAAGTTGGTTGGTTTGGTCGTAGTAAGCGGGATCACTGTATTTCATATAGATTGCATCCATGCATGTTTTTGTTTTGTTTTTGAGTCTGTGACGCTTGAGGACAAGCATCGATTTAAGTTTGGGGGTGTGATAAGTGGCATTTTACATCACTTAGAACGTCTTATAATGGCTTGAATTGATGTCTTGAAATCAAGTATTTTGTTTATTTGATGTGTTTTTCTAGTGTTTGTGCATTTCAGGGTATTAATTGCATTTCTGGAGAGATTTCATCAAGAATAAGCCTTGGCATGTGCTTGGCATTGCAAGTAGAAAGATAGGAGCAGAATGTAGCAAAGATTTGGAGCAGAAACAGAGCATTTTCCAGAAGGGGTCTGAGCGCCCGCTCAGCTCTGCTGAGCGACCGCTCAGGAAGCTAAGCGCCCGCTCAGGAATGCTGAGCGGCCGCTCAGGGACGGAATTTTAGAATAATTATTTTGGACTCCTGGTTCTGTTTAACTTCCAACTTCTGAGTTAGCTGGGTTTTATGGGACTACTATAAAAGTAGTTTTTGAGACGTTTCACATAGGTTAGATCGCAGTATTAATCAAGGAGAGAGGAGATAAGGAAGAAGACCGTTTTAGCACACCGCAACGAAGAGGAAGCATATTTTCTTGTGATTCTTTATTTCGTTGTAACGTTGGATGCTAGTTTTCTTTACTTTGAACCTATTTACTCTTGTGATGTACTCTGGTTTAATATAAGTAGTTTTAGTTATTATTCTCGTGTGTTATTATCATGTTTTCATATGAATCCATGATGACGATGAGTGCTATCATGGGCTAATCGTGATCATGGGGTCGTAACAGATTTACTATGGAATTCTTTAGTTAGTTGTTTAATACCTTAGTGTGTGATGATTGTATGATATCTAGTATTGGTTGTGCTTATTCATCTTATGTGTGTCGCGAACATATAAGATATGGTGTTAATCTCTTGTGAAGCGACGGTGGATCTTGAGATTTAGAACTTGCCATGCTAGCATCGGTTCATGTATGTGTATGCATGATTAGTGGGTAACTCTAACCGTTTTTACTTGCCCGGTATAATCAAAAGCAATAACTTGTGCTTAAATCGTTATGTTGTCAATTTCTGTAGACATAGAGGGACTCAGCATAATTGATGCCTATTCAACTTCTATCTTAATTGTGGATGCTTAGTAGAATGGTATTAGTACAATGAAAGTTGGCTTTTATCAGTTTCGTGTTGTTCGATTAATATCATCACTGTTGCATGCTAAGGGTAATAACAATTACTATTGAAAGAAGTAGTAATGAAGTTGTGATCTCATGTGTGTTTTAATATTGTTAATTCAAGTGTTAATTAAGTGTTTAATTCTCGTAGTTAATTGTAGTTAATAATTAGTTAATCAAATCTAAGTGTTATTGTCTTAATATTGAGAGGTAATCATACATTGGTGAGTGAGTGTTAGTTGAACATAATTAGTCTGAGTCTCCGTGGGAACGAACTATAAAGTATTATATATTACTTGCGAACGCGTATACTTGCGTGTATTAGTAGCACATGTTTTCGTCCTAACATAATACTATGGGGTATGTGCCTGCCTGAAGCTTTGGATAGATATTTCTCAACCGTGGGACCTTTCCTATTTGCACATTTTGTCATACAATGGCTTTTCACCATCAGTGCCATCATTTTATATAACATCTGCCAGTATTATCCTCATGATGTATAATTTTTAGAAAAAAAAAGATAAAAAAGAGATTGGATGTCCTTGGGAGGGATCTTGCTATGCATAATAGGCAAGTTTATTACCTGGGGTGTATTGAATTTATATTTACTATTATATCAATGAACTATTTATTTACATGGATTATTACATATCACAACAATTAGGCAGGCTCAGAAGCTATGTTCGCCGATCTGAGACACTTTTTACAGTTATCAACAAAGGTCACAATCACTTTCTAGGATAAGTGTTATTTATGAATTAGTATTGTTCCAAGGACCTTGCAGGAAGAAAACTTCACATAAATGTTAAATTTTTAGTAAATATGATACTGTTAAGTCTTTCTTAATGTTTTTTATATCCTATGTTAAAGATGGTGCTCACTTTATATTGTTGTGTGTACTACTTATCTTTTATCGAACATGTAACGCCCCCAAATTCGGGGTCAGAGTATTTGGTCGTCACTATAAAACTTCAATCCAAATTAACCTGTTTAATTAATAAACAAATGCCAGCGAAAGATATTTAGCAAAAATGACCCCAAACTAATCCAAGATCTTTTAAGGTTACAGTTCTAGAAACAAGATATCCAAATTCCACAAATAAATTTTTCACTTTCTTTTGAAACTCTTTTCAACAATTCTCAATCTCAAAGCTAAAACCCCTAGTATAACTTCGAAAAGAAGTATAATAGGCCCAATTAAAATATACAACTATAATATAATATAATATAAACAACTTTATACAATAAAACTTATACTAGCCCGCAAATCCTGGACCAACCACCTTCCAAGAGCTTTTTCTTTGCTTCCTCGAATTTCGCAGCTAAACAGCGCAAGCTAATCCTCACTGGAGGTTAAATTTGAAAGAAGGCAAGTATGAGCGAAAGAAATGCTCAGCAAGATCATTATAGCGAATATAGGGTCGTTTTGATATAAAATCGACATCTGCATTAGAGCAGAACATTTAAAATTATAATTGCTGAATCATAAAATTTTAGTTGAGGAATCCCAGAATTGATTCCTTAATTGTATTCAAAGCCATTTTGATATTTTTGAGCGAAATGCTTCAGCAATACTTTGAATCTTGACGAGAATAAAAATCGTAAAATAGTGTTTACGGAAATATCGTAAACCACAATAACAAGAAAAAATGATTATGGATTGAATTATAAACTTTACTCAAAATTGAACTCTTGAAATTAATACTTATTTTGCTGTCATATCAAATTAGATATCAATACGAACTTTGATGCTCACAACACCCATACTGAAGTTAATATCAATCATCTATACTAATACCACCTTTGATATTTAACAACAACGTAAGTAGCAGCATAAATCAGAATCTGAATCAAAACTGCATTTCACCATTATTCCAAAACAGAAACAGTTGATAAATCATTTATTCTATGATTATCAAAACAATAAAGAAATTCAGATATCAATTTAGATTGGAACCAATTATATTTCATGCTGTTTCCGATGATCAGTCACGAAACAATACCGGTATCCCGCAACCATACCGTAAGTATAGGTACTTCCCGTATCCTGAAGACATACGGTACCTATAGGGCGACAGAAAGGTAAAACTAGCCTTGAAAGATATTACAGCAGGACCGATATCTCGATCACCTACGCTGTAACCAGTAACCAATAACCATTCCAATCTTAAAACCTTTTTATTGAAAAAGGAGCCGAATCAATCGACAACCTAAATAATTTTATTCCCCCATTCACTTGCGCAGGAATTCTCGCAACAAAATCATCTTTCTCAAAATCCAAAACATTTATAAATCCAGTAATTTGATAAGTAAAATCACTTAGCTATTCTGAACATAGAATAGCAGAAGAATACTTGCATAAACAGAATCATTTAATTCAGCGATATGAAAAACATTTATCTATTCCGAACTGAGAATAGGGAAAGCAATACTTGCATAAGAAGATTTAAAATAAATATCACTTGAACAATAAGTGATGATAGGGATACTTGCCTTTGGGTTTTAGTAGTTATTCACACTCGCAAAGACACATCTATTCTGACATTCTGTCTTAAAATATCACCATCTTTCTTTTCAATACTTCACCGATCTGCTGCTCCTGCGATTGCTAGAAGACCAATATCCAATACCATTCCATTTTATTCTTTATCCAACATCTTGTCCTGATCACTCGAATGATCCGCATCTATAATTAAAAGATATAGCTTTAATCGTTTAAACGATAATAACTCGACGAACTGCGCGTCAAAACCCTAATGTCTACCCATACGATAGCTCACACATAAAGGAAACAGTCAAACACAAGACTCTTGACCCACTTACGCACATAATTCACATAGCATGTAAACACGTAATTCACGTATCACATAATTCATATAACACATGCCTCGGTTCATCAAAAGGGTCGACTCGGTGTGTTTAAAACTCAAATCAGGTCAAAGATATGATTTATCAATTAATAATTGACTCAGAATGACTTGTAAAACAAGCGACCTTTCAAAACAAAAGGATTTGGATCTCGAAAGTATTTTTATTGAAAGCGAATATTTTTCTGAGTCTAGAGGCGTTCGTTTCGTATTAAACGGACGAACGGTTGATTTATTATGAATTTTTGAACATTTTTTGGAATTAAAACGGGTCTCCGAATCATTTTATAATTAAATAATAGGGCTCAAACACCGGAAAATAATTTTATAAGAATTATTGATACTGGAAAATAATTTAAAATAATACTTTAAAGCTCGAAACTATTTTTCGGAATTTTTAAATCAATAATAAATAATTAAATCTAATTAAATAATCAATTAAAATTAATTAATAACTAATTAAATTAATTAATCAATTAATATTTAAATTAATTGACTAATTAAATAATTAATTATCAACTAAAATTAATTAACTAAATAATTTGGATTTATTTTTGAATTAAAATAAATTTTCAGAATTAAAATAATGATTTTCAAAATAAAAATGAATTTTTAGAAATTAAAAACTGAATTTTGACTTAAAAGGAAAATCTGCAAAAATAGATTTGAAATTGGGGCTAGGGTTTAGGAAGATCAAACCCGGGTCGCAACCGGGTTGAAGTCGGGCTGGGGGAAAAAAACGGGTCGGTATGAATGACCAAGAACAGGCCGGAGCTTTCCCAGAATCCGGCGAAGAGTCCGATTCCGGTGGAGCTCCGGCGAGGGCTGTTAGGGCTTCGCGTTTATGAATTTTTGCTCTCATATCGATTACAAGCAGCTTCGAATCAATATTTTATCAACCAGAATAACAACTAAACCATCACTCGATCTTTCCGGCAAAATCGCCATTTTTACCGGCTAACCGAGCTTTTTTTCCGGCCAGCTTCGAAAATCATGATTTCTCAACCAAACTCAAGGCTTTATACACGAAACTGTAGCTAAAGATACATATAATCTAACAGCGTATCCGAAATCAATCTAGAATCCACAGAAAGCAAAACCCCAAATTCGAATCAAGAACATTCAAAGTATTAAAACCCTATTTCATAATCCGAAAATAAAACTCAAATTTAACCATGTTATTGAACTCCAAATTCATCATATAAAATACCAAAAAGACCAGGAAGAAATTATCTACATGATTCTAGCATCAAATCACATCAATAACATCAAGAACAAACATTCATATTTTAATCCATATTTAATTTGAATTAAAATAAATAAATCAGAAAAATACCTTGATTTCTGGGCAAAACTGATGTTTGATTCAAAAAGAAGATTTCGAGAGCTTCGTTTTGATATGCTGCACGCCCGAATCGGAGTTCGATAACGCCTTCGTTCGTACGATTGATTCTCAGGTGCGTATCGGTTTCTAGGGTTTTTATTCGTATTTACGGCATTTTTTACTGGCTGCAAATGAATAAACGAAATAAATGAAATAAGAAATAGGCTATTTATATTTACGGAATATAGGTTCGTTCAGGATCGTTTTGGATCGATAAATTAGTTGCTTAGCCGATAAGTAACTACAAAACGGTCCAAAATAGATTACTTAGCCGCTAAGTAACTATAAAAACGATACAATTTAATATCAAAATTGGATAATTATCAAAACCAAGCATTTCATAAAACACCATATACGAAAATAATGTAAAAATATCCCGTCTCTCGAGAATACGGGTTTTGTTGATTTATCCAAATGGTTATCTTATCGAAAATCTTGCGCCGTGCCGCGCACGAGTCAAACCGTAATCCGGATCGAAAAAGTTAAAACACGGAAAATGTCCGGAATTACCAGATTAGGTTAGGAAGGAGTTTTCGGAAGAGTTTCGGGTTGTAAAAACGTAAAAACGGTTGAAGTCGGACGATTCCCGACTTTATAAAATAATTTTGTAATTATTCAGAAAATAATTAATAATTCATAAATCATTATAAAATCATATAACACTCCAAAAATTACCAGAAAAATATCACAATTATCTATATTTTATTCTGCACATATAAAAATTAGAACACTCGGGTAATATCACATATAAACATCCAAAACATCAACTCCAATTACATAAAATCACCTAAAAAATTCCAAATAATAATAATAATAATAATTGAAAATATGGGATATTACAATCTACCCCCTTATATGGATTCCGTCCTCGAAATCAGCAGAAGAAAGCACTAAGGGTCTTCTAGCCAACTTCCCAATCTTGCATACGCAATTTTTCTCAAAATTTCTAATAACACTGCAATTCCTTATATCCCACAATTATCACGTGAGCTTCACTCCGCACTATTGTTCCTTCCACATATCCTTTGACCAATTCGTTAATATAATCACTTTTACTGATTGCGAGAAAGAAGAATAGAGAGAAAGATAAAGAGAAAGAAAAGAAAGAGAGATAGAGAGAGAAATAAAGAAATGGATTGACTTCGTTATATGCCACTGGTAGTTTAATCGCATTACACTCCACTGTCGTCCTTCGTAATTCCACCACATCGCCTTACTTTGACTTGACCAGGATACTCAGCTTAACTTGATTGGCATACCTTCGAATATTTGGAATGATAAAATCATGAAATTTCAAAAAGAAAAGAATTTGATACCATAACGAGACCAAAATTTGAATTTAAGAAAAAGTATTATTGAAATAAAAGAATAACTGAGAGATTAATATGATCAAACGAACTTGGTGTTGCGTGCCCAAATTATGACACTACTAAAGGTTGTTAGCCTTCTTGTAGTCACAACACACACAAGTGATGGCGTCCCATCCGACTCCTATCACACAGACAGGTATACCTTGTGTCCCCTATAGTTAGGGTTGTTCATCTCAGTTAGAATAAAAGAATATCAAAGAAATCCAAAATTAAATGAATAAAACTAAAAAGATTTCAAAGCTGATATTTCTGAAGGAAATGAAATCCGGAGAACAAAATTCTGGCACAAATTGAATAAAGGGGTGTTAGGGAATATATCCTCTAACTTATACTTCTTTTTGAGAGATGATAAAAGAATTTATAGAAAGAGAAGGTATTGCCAAGGTCTTAATATTTATCTCCAATTTGAACTCTCCAGTTGACTCGCCATCTGATTCTAGACGCTTCTTCATGTTCCAAGGATATCGATAATCTTCATCATCGTCAAATCATAGTAGCCTCGAAAGATTCCACAATAGATGTTTGCAGCTTCTCGGAGTTCCAACCATCTCAACACAACCATCTCAAACGAATGCGCCTATCTTAACTTACTCGTTGGTACTATATCCAATAGTCCAACAGGAACTCGATATGAGCTCAAACGTCCTCACATAGATATACACACTCCTACTCACTCTCATTTCTAGTTTACTATAACCTCAGCTCTGATACCAACCTGTAACGCCCCCAAATCCGGGGTCAGAGGATTTGGTCGTCACTATAAAACTTCAATCCAAATTAACCTGTTTAATTAATAAAGAAATGCCAGCGGAAGATATTTAGAAAAAATGACCCCAAACTAATCCAAGATCTTTTAAGGTTATAGTTCTAGAAACAAGATATCCAAATTCCACAAATAAAATTTTCACTTTCTTTTGAAACTCTTTTCAACAATTCTCAATCTCAAAGCTAAACCCGTACCATAACTTTGAAAAGAAGTATACTAGGCCCAATTAAAATATACAACTATAATATAATATAATATAAACAACTTTACACAATAAAACTTACATTAGCCCGCAAACCCTGGACCAACCACCTTCCAAGATCTTTTTCTTTGCTTCCTCGAATTTCGCAGCTAAACAGCGCAAGTTAATCCTCACTGGAGGTTAAATTTGAAAACAGGCAAGTATGAGCGAAAAAAATGCTCAGCAAGATCATTACAGCGAATATAGGGTCGTTTTGATATAAAACCGACATCTGCATTAGAGTAGAACATTTAAAATTATAATTGTCGAATCATAAAATTTTAGTTGAGGAATCCCAGAATTGATTCCTTAATTGTATTCAAAGCCATTTTGATATTGTTGAGCGAAATGCTTCAGCAATACTTTGAATCTTGACGAGAATAAAACTCGTAAAACAGTGTTTACGGAAATATCGTAAACCACAATAACAAGAAACAATGATTATGGATTGAATTATAAACTTTACTCAAAATAGAACTCTTGAAATTAATACTTATTTTGCTGTCATATCAAATTAGATATCAATACGAACTTTGATGCTCATAACACCCATACTGAAGTCAACATCAATCATCTATACTAATACCACCTTTGATATTTAACAACAACGTAAGTATCAACATAAATAAGAATCTGTATCAAAACTGCATTTTACCATTATTCCAAAACAGAAACAGTTGATAAATCATTTATTCTATGATTATCAAAACAATAAAGAAACTTAGATATCAATTTAGATTGGAACCAATTATATTTCATGTTGTTTCCGATGATCAGTCGTGAAACAACACCGATATCCCGCAGCCATACCATAAGTATAGGTACTACTCGTATCCCGAAAACATACGGTACCTATAGGGCGAAAGAAAGGCATAACTAGCCTTGAAAGATATTACAGCTGGACCGATATCTCGATCACCTACGCTGTAACCAGTAACCAATAACCATTCCAATCTTAAAACCTTTTTATTGAAAAAGGAGGCGAATCAATCGACATCCTAAATAATTTTATTCCCCAATTCACTTGGGCAGGAATTCTCGCAACAAAATCATCTTTCTCAAAATCCAAAACATTTATAAATCCAATAATTTGATAAGTAAAATCACTTAGCTATTCTGAACTTAGAATAGCAGAAGAATACTTGCATAACCAGAATCATTTAATTCAGCCATATGTAAAACATTTACCTATTCCGAACTGAGAATAGGGAAAGCAATACTTGCATAAGAAGATTAAAAATATATATCACTTGAACAATAAGTGATGATAGGGATACTTGCCTTTGGGTTTTAGTAGTTAGTCACACTCGTAAAGACGCGTCTATTCTGACATTCTGTCTTAAAATATCACCATCTTTCTTTTCAATACTTCACTGATCTGCTGCTCCTGCGATTGCTAGAAGCCCAATATCCAATACCATTCCATTTCATTCTTTATCCAACACCTTATCCTGATCACTCGAACGATCCGCATTTATAATTAAAAGATATAGCGTTAATCGTCTAAACGATTATAACTCGACGAACTGCGCGTCAAAACCCTAATGTCTACCCATACGATAGTCCACACATAAAGGAAACAGTCAAACACCAGACTCTTGACCCACGTACGCACATAATTCATATAGCATGTAAACACGTAATTCACGTATCACATAATTCATATAACACATGCCTCAGTTCGTCAAAAGGGTCGACTGGGTGTGTTTAAAACTCAAATCAGGTCAAAGATATGATTTATCAATCAATAATTGACTCAGAATGACTTGTAAAATAAGCGACCTTTCAAAACAAAAGGATTTGGGTCTCAAAAGTATTTTTATTGAAAGCGAATATTTTTCTGAGTCTAGAGGTGTTCGTTTCGTATTAAACGAACGAACGTTTGATTTATTATGAATTTTTGAACATTTTTCGGAATTAAAACGGGTCTCCGAATCATTTTATAATTAAATAATAGGGCTCGAACACCCGAAAATAATTTTATAAGAATTATCGAGCCTGGAAAATAATTTAAAATAATATTTTAAAGTACGAAACTATTTTTTGAAATTTTTAAATCAATAATAAATAATTAAATCTAATTAAATAATCAATTAAAATTAATTAATAACTAATTAAATTAATAAATCAATTTAAATTTAAATTAATTGACTAATTAAATAATTAATTATCAACTAAAATTAATTAACTAAATAATTTGGATTTATTTTTGAATTAAAATAAATTTTCAGAATTAAAATTATTATTTTCAAAATAAAAATGAATTTTTAGAAATTAAAAACTGAATTTTGATTTAAAAGGAAAATCTGCAAAAACATATTTGAAATTGGGGCTAGGGTTTAGGAAGATCGAACCCGGGTCGCAACCGGGTCGAAGTCGGGTTGGGGGAAAAAACGGGTCAGTATGAATGACCAAGAACAGGCCGGAGCTTTCCCAGAATCCGTCGAAGAGTCCGATTCCGGTGGAGCTCCGGCGAGGGTTGTTAAGGCTTCGTGTTTATGAATTTTTGCTCCCATTACGATTACAAGCTGCTCCGAATCAATATTTTATCAACCAGAATAACAACCAAACCATCACTCGATCTTTCCGACAATATCGCCATTTTTACCAGCTAACCGAGCTTTTTTTCCGGCCAGCTTTGAAAATCATGATTTCTCAACCAAACTCAAGGCTTTATACACGAAACTGTAGCTAAAGATACATATAATCTAACAGCATATCCAAAATCAATCCAGAATCCACAGAAAGCAAAACCTCAAATTTGAATCAAGAACATTCAAAGTATTAAAACCCTAATTTCATAATCCGAAAATCAATCCCAAATTTAACCATGTTATTGAACTCCAAATTCATCATATAATATACCAAAAAAGACCAGGAAGAAATTATCTACATGATTCTAGCATCAAATCACATCAACAATATCAAGAACAAAAATTCATATTTTAATCCATATTCAATTCGAATTAAAATAATTAAATCAGAAAAATACCTTGATTTTTGGGCAAAAACTGATGTTTTATTCAGAAAGAAGATTTCTAGAGCTTCGTTTTGATATGTTGCACGCCCGAATCAGAGTTCGATAATGCCTTCGTTCGTACGATTGATTCTCAGGTGCTTATCGGTTTCTAGGGTTTTTCTCTGTATTTACGGCATTTTTTACTGGTTGCAAATGAATAAATGAAATAAATGAAATAAGAAATAGGCTATTTATATTTACGGAATATTGGTTCGTTCTGGATCATTTTGGATCGATAAATTAGTTGCTTAGCCGATAAGTAACTACAAAACGGTCCAAAATAGATTACTTAGCCGCTAAGTAACTATAAAAATGATACAATTTAATATCAAAATTGGAAAATTATCAAAACCGAGCTTTTCATAAAACACCATATACGAAAATAATGTAAAAATATCCCGTCTCTCGAGAGTACGGGTTTTTTTGATTTATCGAAATGGTTATTGTATCGAAAATCATGCGTCGGACCGCGCACAGGTCAAACCGTAATCCGGATCGAAAAAGTTAAAACACGGAAAATGTCCGGAATTACCAGATTAGGTTAGGAAGGAGTTTTCGTAAGAGTTTTGGGTTGGAAAAACGTAAAAACGGTTGAAATCGGACGATTCCCGGCTTTATAAACTAATTTTGTAATTATTCAGGAAATAATTAATAATTAATAAATTATTATATAATCATATAACACTCCAAAAATTACCAGAAAAATATCACAATTATCTATATTTTATTCTGCACATATAAAAATTAGAACACTCGAGGAATATCAAATATAAACATCCAAAACATCAACTCCAATTACATAAAATCACATAAATAATTCCAAATTATTATAATAATAATATTTGAAAATATGGGATATTACAATCTACCCCCCTTATAAGGATTCCGAATCAGCAGAAGAAAGCACTAAGGGTCTTCTAGCCAACTTCCCAATCTTGCATACACAATTTTTCTCAAAATTTCTAATAACATTGCAATTCCTTATACCCCACAGTTATCATGTGTGCTTCACTTCGCACTATTGTTCCTTCCACATATCCGTTGACCAATTTCTCAATATAATCACTTTTACTGATTGCGAGAATGAAGAATAGAGATAAAGATAAAGAGAAAGAAAATAAAGAGAGTTAGAGAGAGAAATAAAGAAATGGATTGACTTCGTTATATGCCACTGGTAGTTTAATCACATTACACTCCACTGTCGTCCTTCGTAATTCCACCACATCGCCTTACTTTGACTTGACCAGGATACTCAGCTTAACTTGATTGGCATACCTTCGAATATTTGGAATGATAAAATCATGAAATTTCAAAAAGAAAAGAATTTGATACCATAACGAGACCAAAATTTGAATTTGAGAAAAAGTATTGTTGAAATAAAAGAATAACTGAGAGATCAAAATGATCAAATGAACTTGGTGTTGCGTGCCCAAATTAAGACACTACTAAAGGTTGTCAGCCTTCTTGTAGTCACAACACACATAAGTGATGGCGTCCCATCCAACTCCTATCACACAGACTGGTATACCTTGTGTCTCCTATAGTTAGGGTTGTTCATCTCAGTCAGAATAAAAGAATATCAAAGGAATCCAAAATCAAATTAATAAAACTAAAAAGATTTCAAAGCTGATATTTCTGAAGGAAATGAAATCCAGAGAACAAAATTCTGGCACAAAATTAATAAACGGGTGTTAGGGAATATATCCTCTAACTGATACTTCTTTTTGAGAGATGACAAAAGAATTTATAGAAAGAGAAGGTATTGCCAAGGTCTTAATATTTATCTCCAATTTAAACTCTCCAGTTGACTTGCTATCTGATTCTAGACGCTTCTTCATGTTCCAAGGATATCGATAATCTTCATCATCATCAAATCATAGTAGCCGCAAAAGATTCCACAATAGATGTTTGCAGCTTCCCGGAGTTCCATCCATCTCAACACAACCATCTCAAACGAATGCGCCTATCTTAACTTACTCGTTGGTACTATATCCAATAGTCCAACAGGAACTCGATATGAGCTCAAACATCCTCACATATATATACACACTCCTACACACTCTCGTTTCTAGTTTACTATAACCTCAGCTCTGATACCAACCTGTAACGCCCCCAAATCCAGGATCAGAGGATTTGGTCGTCACTATAAAACTTCAATCCAAATTAACCTGTTTAATTAATAAAGAAATGCCAGCGGAAGATATTTAGAAAAAATGACCCCAAACTAATCCAAGATCTTTTAAGGTTACAGTTCTAGAAACAAGATATCCAAATTCCACAAATAAATTTTTTACTTTCTTTTGAAACTCTTTTCAACAATTCTCAATCTCAAAGCTAAACCCCCTAGTATAACTTTGAAAAGAAGTATACTAGGCCCAATTAAAATATACAACTATAATATAATATAATATAATATAAACAATTTTACACAATAAAACTTACACTAGCCCGCAAACCCTGGACCAACCACCTTCCAAGAGCTTTTTCTTTGCGTCCTCGAATTTCGCAGCTAAACAGCGCAAGCTAATCCTCACTGGAGGTTAAATTTGAAAACAGGCAAGTATGAGCGAAAGAAATGCTCAGCAAGATCATTATAGCGAATATAGGGTCATTTTGATATAAAACCGACATCTGCATAAGAGAAAAACATTTAAAATTATAATTGCTGAATTATAAGATTTTAGTTGAGGAATCCCAGAATTGATTCCTTAATTGTATTCAAAGCCGTTTTGATATTTTTGAGCGAAATGCTTCAGCAATACTTTTAATCTTGACGAGAATAAAACTCGTAAAACAGTGTTTACAGAAATATCGTAAACCACAATAACAAGAAACAATGATTATGTATTGAATTATAAACTTTACTCAAAATCGAACTCTTGAAATTAATTCTTATTTTGCTGTCATATGAAATTAGATATCAATACGAACTTTGATGCTCACAACACCCATACTGAAGTCAACATCAATCATCTATACTAATACCACCTTTGATATTTGACAACAACGTAAGTATTAGCATAAATCTGAATCTTAATCAAAACTACATTTTACCATTATTCCAAAACAGAAACAGTTGATAAATTATTTATTCTATGATTATCAAAATAATAAAGAAACTTAGATATCAATTTAGATTGGAACCAATTATATTTCATGCTATTTCCGATGATCAGTCGTGAAACAACACCGGTATCCCACAACCATACCGTAAGTATAGGTACTACCCGTATTCCCAAGACATACGGTACCTATAGAGCGCCAGAAAGGCATAACTAGCCTTGAAAGATATTACAGCTGGACCAATATCTCGATCACCTATGCTGTAACCAGTAACCAATAACCATTCCAATCTTAAAACCTTTTTATTGAAAAAGGAGCCGAATCAATCGACATCCTAAATAATTTTATTCCCCAATTCACTTGGGCAGGAATTCTCGCAACAAAATCATCTTTCCCAAAATCCAAAACATTTATAAATCCAGTAATTTGATAAGTAAAATCACTTAGCTATTCTGAACATAGAATAACAGAAGAATACTTGCATAAACAGAATCATTTAATTCAGCGATATGTAAAACATTTATCTATTCCGAACTGAGAATAGGGAAAACAATACTTGCATAAGAAGATTTAAAATAAATATCACTTGAACAATAAGTGATGATAGGGATACTTTCCTTTGGGTTTTAGTAGTTAGTCACACTCGCAAAGACTCATCTATTCTGACATTTGGTCTTAAAATATCACCATCTTTCTTTTCAACAATTCACCGATCTGCTGCTCCTGCGATTGCTAGAAGCCCAATATCCAATATCCAATACCATTCCATTTCATTCTTTATCCAACACCTTGTCCTGATCACTCGAAAGATCCGGATCTATAATTAAAAGACATAGCTTTAATCGTCTAAACGATAATAACTCGATGAACTGCGCGTCAAAACCCTAATGTCTACCCATACGATAGCCCACACATAAAGGAAACAGTCAAACACAAGACTCTTGACCCACGTACGCACATAATTCACATAGCATGTAAACACGTAATTCACATATCACATAATTCATATAACACATGCCTCGGTTCGTCAAAAGGGTCGACTCGGTGTATTTAAAACTCAAATCAGGTCAAAGATATGATTTATCAATCAATAATTGACTCAAAATGACTTGTAAAACAAGAGACCTTTCAAAACAAAAGTATTTGGGTCTCGAAAGTATTTTTATTGAAAGCAAAATATTTTTCTGAGTCGAGAGGCGTTCGTTTCGTATTAAACGGATGACCGGTTAATTTATTATGAATTTTTGATAATTTTTCGGAATTAAAACGGGTCTCCGAATCATTTTATAATTAAATAATAGGGCTCGAACACCCGAAAATAATTTTATAAGAAATATCGAGCCTGTAAAATAATTTAAAATAATATTTTAAAGCTCGAAACTATTTTTCGGAATTTTTAAATCAATAATAAATAGTTAAATCTAATCAAATAATCAATTAAAATTAATTAATAACTAATTAAAGTAATTAATCAATTAATATTTAAATTAATTGACTAATTAAATAATTAGTTATCAACAAAAATTAATTAACTAAATAATTTGGATTTATTTTTGAATTAAAATAAATTTTCAGAATTAAAATAATGATTTTCAAAATAAAAATGAATTTTTAGAAATTAAAAATTGAATTTTGATTTAAAAGGAAAATCTGCAAAAACAGATTTGAAATTGGGGCTAGGGTTCAGGAAGATCGAACCCGGGTCGCAACAGGGTCGAAGTCGGGTTGGGGGAAAAAATGGGTCGGTATGAATGACCAACAACAGGCCGGAGCTTTCCCAGAATCCGGCGAAGAGTCAGATTCCGGTGGAGCTCCGGCGAGGGCTGTTAAGGCTTCGCGTTTATGAATTTTTGCTCCCATTTCGATTACAAGCAGCTCCGGATCAATATTTTATCAACCAGAATAACAACCAAACCATCACTCGATCTTTCCGACAAAATCGCCATTTTTACCGGCTAACCGAGCTTTTTTTTCGGCCAGCTTCGAAAATCATGATTTCTCAACCAAACTCAAGGCTTTATACACGAAACTGTAGCTAAAGATACATATAATCTAACAGCGTATCCAAAATCAATCCCGAATCCACAGAAAGCAAAATCCCAAATTCGAATCAAGAACATTCAAAGTATTAAAACCCTAATTTCATAAGCCGAAAATCAAACTCAAATTTAACCATGTTATTAAACTCCAAATTCATCATATAATATACCAAAAAGACCAGGAAGAAATTATCTACATGATTCTAGAATCAAATCACATCAACAACATCAAGAACAAAAATTCATATTTTAATCCATATTTAAATCGAATTAAAATAATTAAATCAGAAAAATACCTTGATTTATGGGAAAAAATGATGTTTGATTCAGAAAGAAGATTTCGAGAGCTTCGTTTTGATATGCAGCACGCCCGAATCGGATTTCGATAACGCCTTTGTTCGTACGATTGATTCTCAGGAATGTATCGGTTTCTAGGGTTTTTCTCTATATTTACAGCATTTTTTACTGGTTGCAAATGAATAAACGAAATAAATGAAATAAGAAATAGGCTATTTATATTTACGGAATATTGGTTCGTTCTGGATCGTTTTGGATCGATAAATTAGTTGCTTAACTGCTAAGTAACTACAAAACGATGCAAAATAGATTACTTAGCCGCTAAGTAACTATAAAAATGATACAATTTAATATCAAAATTGGATAATTATCAAAACCGAGCTTTTCATAAAACACCATATACGAAAATAATGTAAAAATATCCCATCTCTCGAGAATACGGGTTTTGTTGATTTATCGAAATGGTTGTCGTATCGAAAATCTTGCGCCGGGCCGCGCACGGGTCAAACCGTAATCCGGATCGAAAAAGTTAAAATACGGAAAATGTCTGGAATTACCAGATTAGGTTAGGAAGGAGTTTTCGGAAGATTTTCGGGTTATAAAAACCTAAAAATGGTTGAAGTCGGACGACACCTGACTTTATAAAATAATTTTGTAATTATTCAGAAAATAATTAATAATTCATAAATCATTATAAAATCATACAACACTCCAAAAATTACCAGAAAAATATCACAATTATTTATATTTTATTTTGCACATATAAAAATTAGAACACTCGAGGAATATCACATATAAACATCCAAAACATCAACTCCAATTACATAAAATCACATAAATAATTCCAAATAATAATAATAATAATAATAATATTTAAAAATATGGGATATTACAGAACACACAACAATACAAGTAACCTGAAGCATATGGCATTCTCTATTTTATAATGGTCCATAGATAACACTCCGATTTAAACATCATTAACTTTTAATTTCATGGTAGAATTATTCTGAAGCACTTTATAATTTATATACCCTTACATGATGTGAGTTCTAAAGTTTAGGGAAAAGTCTTTAATTTCTATTTTATCATAGGAAGAATAAGTTGATAAGTACACTTAAATTGTTGTTCAGTCAACTCAATCTTGATAATACTATGAACATTTGGTTTGGCATACACAGTTACACACTAACTCACTTAGCATTGTTTTACTGTATGACTGGTAGATTAATGACTTGCTATGCCCTTAGCATATATGTTGCCTACATTTTTCTCATATAGATATACAAATTTAGTTCCATTGAGTCAATTGCATTGTATACGACTTCCCTTCTTGGCATTTAATGGTGGTAGCACATACAATCATCCTAAGGCCTACATGTTTTATGAATAAAAGCTTTATTCATTTATATTTGCAGGTCTATTACGAAGCATCAGCTTTCAAACCTAGTTTCCTCTTTGAAGATTGTTGGTTGTGTAATATGTGGTATTATTTTATTTTGCAAGGAGACTTTGCAGGCCATCTTTGAAGATTTCATTTCTTTTGAGGCTGTGGTCAATGATATTTCCATGCTCCGATTTTAGGCATGTCATTATGACTCCAACAATATTATTAATGTGTGAATATTTAACGCATTGCCCAATTGTTTCTATACTTGTAACAATTTAAATGTTGATTTATACATTGCCCATTATTAATGCAATTTTTTGTGAAGTACTTGGAATATTTAATGATATTCTCTTTGGCAGTTTTGTATGTTTTGGCTTAGAAGCCATTTGATTTTTTTGCCATTTGGTATGTTATGGGTGCATATAAAATAATTAGTACCTGTCTAATTTTTAGGCATATAGACATCAGTTTCTGCACACATTCTTAAAAACTGTTGTTAAAATGCTACATGGACATCAGTTCTTAAACAAATCTGCAAAGCACCTGATGTAAATTTCAAACAAATACATCGACATATTTTTAAAAACTGATGTCAAAGAAGGAGAAAGTTTAGTACCTTTTACATCGGCTACAAAATGATGAGGCAGACATAGATGGACTACGGTTACCATAAGGAAACCGATGTTAAAAAGATATAACACATCGGTCCAGAATCTATATCGATGTCAAAAAGAAGCTTTTACATCGGTTTTCTTTCAAAAGCGATGTTAAAACTAAAATTGACATCGGTTCTATTTTTATAAACGATGTAAATGTTGATTTATACTTTGTAAGTTAATAGTTAAGTTTCATAATTAGATCATATAAAAGCTATTTAGAAAATATTGTAATGCAGTTTCTTTGTAAAAATAGAGAATATACATCCGGTTATAAGCTGAAACGGATATTAAAGATGTTCCCAGACATCAATTTATAACCGATGTCACATGGGGGTACCATTCTCTACACCTACATAGACATCGGTCAGGAAAACTTTTAACATCGGTTTTTGGCCGATGTCTATTGAAGGTTTTCTAGTAGTGTGTACTTATTTTGATAAATGAAGATACCATATGGCTTCTGATTCCCTTGAAGCCCAAAAAAAGAAGTTCAACTCACCCATCCTAATCATCTCATACCTACTCTGCATAAGCTTAGCAAACCTTGCACAAAGTGCATCATTCGTAGATCCAAATATAATGTCATCAAAAAAGACTTGCACAAGTATGATATCATTTGTATGATTCTTATGGAACAAAGTCTTATCTATGACACCTCTAGTGAAACGATTTTTAAGAAAAAATTCTGAAAGAGTGTCATACCATATTCTCGGCGCTTGTTTTAGACCATAAAGAGCCTTGAAGAGAAAATAGACTAAATCTTCAAACTCAGAATCTATGAATCCAAGAGGTTGCTCCATATAGACCTCTTCTTTAAGCTCACTATTCAGGAAAGCACTTTTCACATCCATCTGATATACCTTGAAATTTGAATATGCTGCAAATGCTAAAAACATCCAGATGGATTCAAGTCTAGCAACTGGTGTAAAGGTTTCATCGTAGTCAATCCATTCTTCTTGAGAATATCCCTTAACAACCAGTCTCTCCTTGTTCCTTGTTACTACTCCATCTTCATCAAGCTTGAACTGAAAACCTATTTTGTTCCAATCACTGATTTATCTTTTGGTCTGGATACAAAGTTCCACACTTTCTTCCTTTCAAACTGATTGAGTTCCTCTTGCATAGCAATCACCCAATCTGGATATCCAAGAGCTTCATCTACTTTCTTTGGTTTTATTTAAGATAGAAACCCAGAATAGAAACATTCATTTTCTGTAGTTCTTCTAGTATTAACTCCACAATCTGGATCACTAAGTACCAAATACCAAGAATGATCTTTACTCTATACTTTCTGCCTTGGTAGATTAGCCCTTGATGACTCAGCATTTCCAGAATTATGTTGAGTCTGACTATCGGATCCTTGTTCTTCTTCTTATTCTGCTCCCCCTGAGTTATATTGCCAGCTTGATCTCCAGAATATGAAGCTTGAGGACTAGTCCCAGAGATAGTTTGACTATCATTACTTGTTCCAGGATTATTCCCATTAGAATCTGAATCAGAATTATGATCATCAGGATCATTACCATTGTCATTGTCATTGCTATCTGGAACAACTCCATGTTCATCTTTTTCATCAGAAAGATCTTCAATATCAAGATTATCATCATTGTATTCCTTTTGAATACTCGGGAGCTTGGCATCATCAAATGTTACATTAAGGCTTTCCATAACCTTTCGATCACTATCACATATACACTGTATTCCTTTGACTCCAGAGAATAGCCCATAAAGATACCTTCTTCAGCTTTAGCATCAAACTTGCCAAGATGCTCATCATCCTTAAGCACAAAGCACTTTCCTCCAAACCGTGAAAGTATTTCACTGATGATTTCTTGTAGGCCATTAACTCATAAGGGGTCTTCTCAAACATCTTATTGATCAGGGTTCTGTTTTGAGTATAGCATGCAGTGTTAACTACTTTAGCTCAGAAGTAGGTAGGAAGATTGGTTTCATTAAGCATAGTTCTAGCAACTTCAACCAATGTTAGATTCTTCCTCTCAACCACTCCATTCGATTGTGGTATCCTTGGTGCTGAAAAATGTCTTGAGATACCCTTCTCGGTACAAAAATCATTCAACTTTGCATTTCTGAATTCTGTTCCATTATCTGATCTGATGGTTCGCACAGGCACTCCACCTTCTAACTCAATCTTCTTGATGTGATCAATAATCATATCACCTGCTTCATCCTTTGAATTTAAGAACAACACCCACATGTATCTGGAATAGTCATCAACAATTACTAAGCCATATTTCTTTCTTGACATAGACATGATTTTGGCAGGGCCAAAAAAATCTATGTGAAGGAGTTATAATGGTTAAGTGATGTCAGTCATTATCTTCTTCTTGTGTGATGCCCTCTTTGACTATCCCTTCTCACATGCTTCATAAAGTCTATCCGGACTGAATTCCATGTCGGGCAAACCTCTCACCAATTCCCTTTTAACCAAGGAAATCATGGTCTTTAAGTTCAAATGGGAGAGCTTCTTATGCCATAACCAACTTTCATATGGAGAGGCTTTACTATAGAAACACATCACTTGACCATCAGTAGAATTCCAGTCAGCTATGAACAAATCACCCTTTCTATCTCCATTGAGAGTTATCTTCTCATTCTTCTGATTAGAGATCAAACACTTCTCCTTCTTGAACAAAACTCCACATCCTTTATCACATAATTGACTAATGCCGAGGAAATTATGCAAAAGACCTTCAACCAGAGAGGTTTCTTATATGAAGACATTGCCAATTTTCAAACAATATATCCCATAGTATAACCTTTGTTGTCATCTCCAAAAGTAACTAATGGGCTAACTTTCTCAACCACCTTTGATAGTAGGGCTCTATCTCCAGTAATATGCCTTGAACATCCACTGTCCAGAATCCACATGACCTTCTTCTGCTTAATTCCCTGAAAACAAAGATGATTAAGTTTTCTTTGGTACCCAAACTAAGTTGGGTCCAGGAGACTTACAAGCATTTGAATATTTAACAATTTCTTGACAGAATTGACAGGCTTAACAATTAATCCTTTATCATTGAATGTTTCCTTGTCACTTTCAGAAGCACCAACATACTTGCTCTTGTACTTGGTGACAGGTGCCACTTTCTTATATTTAGGATGTCTTACAGTCTTTGATCTACCAGAGTTCTTACTATCACGCTTATCATGATTATGAGACGTACTATGTGAGTGTGTGGAATCAAGATAAGTGTGCATGAAAGAAACTACACATGGCATGCAAACAGATTTATCACAATTAGAAAGTTTAGGCATGTTAGGCATGTTATGCATATAAGCATTCTTAATTGTCTACTTTAACCTTCTGAAAAGCATGAGTTAGGTGACCAGAGGAACCACTATTATTACATACTTCATAGGGCCATTAGTTCTTATCCTTCCATTCCTGTTTCTACTTCTCTTAGTCTTGAAAGTAAAACCTAGTCCGACAAAAGATAAGTCAGAATCACTAGCAACAGACTTAGGTTTCTTTGCCTTTTGTCTCTTTGAGAGCTCGAGATCCTCAACAAGCATCTCATGATGAATATAGAGATTATCTTCATCAAAGGGCTCAACAGTAGCTTTCTTAAACAGAGGCTTCTTATCTTCTTTAAGAACATGAGGTGTACTATGGGGATTCACAAATTTCTCTTCAGGGTCATTTTCAACTACTCATTTCTTAGAAGCTTTTCTAAGTTCGTCGTAGTCTAGACCTATCCCAACCTTTCCACCTACTACTTGATCAGCTATGAGCTTCTTAGTAAGATTTGTAGAATCAGTGAAATCATACAATTTAATGTCTAATTCTGCAATCTTGTTCTTAAGCTCTTCCTCTGTCTCAATGTGCTTACTATTCTTAAGCTCTAAATATCTATTGGTTTGCTTAAGATTTTCCACACTGACCCTATCAAGAACTAACTTATCATTTTCATCTTTAACCTTCTTTAGTTCTGCTTTTAGGTCTTCCATATGAACCAGAGTACATCTTAGTGTAGTACAAACATTTCTATACACTTCTTTTATGGTCCCATGTTTCTCAACGCATTCCTTTGTCTTGCACTGAGCCGTAAGATAGTGATGAGAAACTGCATTTCCATACACTAAGACAGTCTATCTAAAAGCAACACAGTGTTCATTCTCACATAAGTTATTAGACGGTAAAGTACAAACAATTGGGAATTTTACCTGTGAAGAAGATTCTGACATTAATGCAAGATTTCTATATTGCTCTTCTTTATCATCAATTTCATCCCAGCTCTTCCCTTCAGCTATGTAGGATTTTTCTAGATACTTTCTTAAGCTACCTGAGTCCTTCTTCTGATAGGATTTCCCTTTATCCTTAGCTTGATGAGTCTTTTTACATTCAATGGAAAAGTGCCCAACCTCATCACAGTTAAAGCATCTGAACTTGCTTCTATCAACCATCCATGTGTTGTAACCTGATCCTAAAGATAAATTTAACCTCTGTCCATGATTGCTGCTTCCAGAACCCCTAAATCCTTGCTTCCTTCTAAACCTGATGTTACTGAACATCCCTGCTAGGTTGGCCATAGTAGGATCTTCCATATTTTGTAGCTCCTCGATAGTATAGTAGTCATTTGGATTACCAGAGAGGCTTCCATCATCTATTTCAGCTTCAAAGAGTGCTTCAACTTTGGACTTAGGCTTTTCAGCAGTAATGTCAAGCTCTTTAATTCCACTGGCTACAAGAGTAGTTGTCTTGAGTAGTTCAGAATTCTTGCTATCAATTGTTCCACCATCATATATGATATTCCTTTATTCCTGCTCCATCTTATGTGTCTTTAATTTACCATACAACTTCTCAAGTGTCATGGTTTCAAAATCAACTCGTTCACAAACAGAGCCTTATTCTCCAAGTGGTGAGGTAGGCCTAGCATAAACTTCCTGTTGACTTCTCTCTGAGGATAAGTCTTGCCATGGATACTCAATTCATTTAACAGCTTGTTCAGTCTTTCAAAGACTTGAGTTATACTCTCTCCAGGCAAGGAATTAAAGGCCTCATATTGAAAAGTTAAGATATCCAGTCAATTTTGCTTGACATCTTCAGTTCCTTTCAAAATCAGTTCTATGGTCTCCCACATGGGCTTGGAAATTTCACAGACAATAATTTGGTGACTCATATCATCATCTATTGAATCCACCTAAATCAACTACAGGCCTTCATCCAAAGCAATCAATTCCTTATCATCATCAGTCCATTCTAATTTAGGACATGACATTCTTGAGTAAAGGATCTCTGGATGCTCCTTCATAGGCACATATCTTCCTTCTCTTAATACCTTCATATAATCTGTATTTGACGCCCGAATATATAAAATCATTTTCTTCTTGTATAGATTGTATCTCAATTTATCAAAATGAGGAACCTTAAAGCTACTAAATTTCTGAGTACTCATCTTTTCAGATATGAGAAAAATTCAATACACCGTCTCGAAACACAAACACCCAGTCAGTCAACAATACCCAATTGTCAAGTCAAAACCAACAAATCTAAAACCAGATCTACACATCAGAAGTACTGCCAGACTCCGTATAACCAAAATCAATAACAAAACTTGCTAATCTAACATATCTGATCTGTATTTCCTTCAACAAGCTCTGATACCAATTGTTAGGTCCAAAAGGTACATACAGAGAGGGTGGGTGAATGTATGTTTTTTATTTTTCACAAATAAATACAGCGGATAATCAAACTATAAAAATGAAATAAACAAACAAAGAGATTCACGAAATAATTCTTGAATTAAGAAACTAAACCGCAATAGGTTGCTTACACCTTTGAACAAATATTCAAAGTTACAAATAGATAAAGCCAATACAAAATATAAGCTATCAAACTATGATTTGTATCTATCACTCTAATGATTTAAAACTCTTATTAAATGGTATTTAAAACAATCAAAGAAGCTTTAAATGATGAGTATATCTAATGTGTAAGTCTTCATATGATGAGTAAACAAATGGGCATGACCTCTCCTTGTCAAATCAAGCTTTTCAAGGTTCTGATATAATTTGCAAGAGCTTCGTTATATTCAATGCGGGAGAGATACAATTTCAATTGCATCTGAATTATTAATATAGAATGGTAGGTAGCTGAAAAGAGAAGGGGCACATGGTACTCCATCAACCAAGTAAATGAATTGAACAGCTTGCATATCCATGTTACTTGCGTCCCTAGACATTGTTCTTTCTCACTTGCGACTAGAGGAGAAATACTAGCACTCCTCAATCCTTTACTGGCAACTAGAGAGAGTAAAAGAAGTTTTCCTTAGTGAAATACTTGGGTTGTGACCCATAGTCTTCCTTGTAGCTAGGTGGTGACTCCTTCATACTTATAGGAAGAGCTAACTTGCGATCAAGAGCTAGGAAGGAAGTTGCCTTAGTCATTTTAAGTCTAACTAGTGACCACTAGGTTACTTGCGACCCATACCACTACTTGGAATACTGACTTATGACTTGTACTCCCTTGATAACCTTACTTGCGACTTAGAGTATCCTAGAGAGCTAAGCTGCGGCCTAGACTCCTTGTACAAGCTTAGGATTTGCATTTGTGGGCCATACAACACATGGGATGAATTTTCTCTCTCTTCCTCTTTTTAACTGGAGACCTCAACACATGGAGAAGCTAGGTGATTCATTTTTCCTTGGAAAAAATCCATGCATTGCTTAATAGACTCTAACTGGCAACCAAGAGGGAATAACATGCACTTATGAATTTTTTTTGCTCTAGTTTATTACTAGAGGCTCGTACTAAGTCAAGATCAGTTCATGTACTAAGATATTAAACTATATTTCCAAGATATTGCTTCTGATAATCAATATACTGATTATGGTGACTCCTACTACATGGTAGTGATCACTTTGACTTAGATTCTGTAGAGCATTACAATTCCAAAGTTGTCATGTCTTCAAGTCTTCTCTCTTGAGTCTTCGTATTAATCATAAAACCTATATTCCCATATATGAATCCTCACTTAATAATCTTTTCTAATGATAGTAATTAGTTTCCTTTCACGAATCACTGATACCTAGTGCAATGGTCTAGTTCACAGGTAACTAGTTCCGCTCTCAGGCCTTCATACTACAATATTTTCAAATCATTGTCAAGTCTTCTACCAGATACAAACAACTTCACTTAAAATCCTTGAGGTCTTTACACTGATCCAGATAACTGCTTTGAATGACTCCAACTTTATTCCTCCATTGTCTGAATATATTAATGAACTTCATACAGATCACTGTTGATGTCTTCTTCACTATAGCTACCAAAACCATTATGTATATGCCCAATAAACAGTTTGTACTGATTCTAGTGGAATATAGGTTATTTTAAAGTTATTTTTTATGTTGAGTTATCCAAACCGGTATTGTTGAGTTATACATAAAACTTCAATCTTTCTCAACACCCTCATTTCACCTACACCCTTCTCCGTAGGGAATTTCATCTTCAGATGGGGAATAGATTCCACCGCTTGGAAGGTGAATAGGAAATGACTTCCCATAATTGCATTATACAAACTTTCAATCTGAACCACATAAAATTTTACTTGCTTCTCAACAATATAAAGCATTTAACCAAGAAGGATTGGTAAAGTGATCGTACCTTCAAATTGAATGGGATGCCCGTCGAAGGCATATAGGGGTGCTTCGTAAGTGGGCTCTAACTATTCACCTGCAAAATTCATCTTCCTGTAAGTCATGTGGAATATGATTTGAATGAGCTACTAGTGTCGATAAACACCTTCCAAATTTTGTTTTATCCGATGAGAGGTTTGATGATTAAAAGGTCTTCGTGAGGGTATATTACGTCCTTATATATCACAGCCCCAAAATAAACTAACAAAATATAACTAATAAATATAAAGTTACAACAAACGGCTGTTAACAACATAATCCAAGATCGCAAAGGTTCAGTGTTTGAACAGTCCAACACTACAATTATTATAACTTATATAAAGCTACCGGTCCTCACACCAATGCCAACTATACTACCTGAGCTCTCACATAAGCCTCAACATCTCTACTGGTAGGCTTACGAGGAGTCTGCTTGAACCTAACCATACTTGCTAGCTGAAATATCATGAATGAAAAGCAAGAAGTGAGCCAAATGCTCAACAAGGTATATCATAAGACATAATTTAACATCATAGCAATTTATAACTGGAAATTGAGGTGTATGGCATCATTATTCAAGTCAAAACATTTATAACCAAATCATTGCTCAAAATCATTTTATGACGCTACGGATTACATTCGCTGATCAGCCGTGAAGTAATCCCGACCCTCGCTGGGTTCTAAACAATTTAATGGGATCCCTGGGCATCTTTTAAGCCTAATATAATAAGTGTGAAAGGGACTCGCGTCTTAGTCCAATTCACCAATCTCAAGAAAACATTCTTTTATTTAAAGAGCAATTATCTTTTATAAAACTGATGCCAAGGAGAACTTTACAAAGATCTAAACAAAGGGGTTTAAATCATCAATCAAAAATTCGAGTTATGAAACTCTTATCAGAATGATTTGACTTCTCACTAGAAGGGTTTTCAAAGATGGACAACAATGGTTTGACAACCAGGGAAAAAAGTATTGAAAAAGAATCATAAATTTATTCAACAAGATAGAGATCTCAAATTTTGAGGGTTATATATGGCATATATCTAGTGACAAAGATTGGGTATGATTATAAGGATTTATGTAAATAGTTGGTAACTTTGAAGTGTGAGAGTGAAAATGGATAGCGGTTAATCAAGAGAGATTACACAATCAAGGAAAATAAAGTATTATAGTTTATAAGGGTGTCTCAAAATGGCCAAGACATTCGGTTTAAGTCAAAGGTAGGTACTAGGTCGAATTGGAACAAAATAGTGATAAGGGTATAATTTTATAAGCGCTTACATAGACTTAAAGCAAGTCCAATAATCGTAAGCATGACATAGTATTTGCAATATCTCAATCTAAAATCAGAGTATTTGTAACGATGAATCATGATGACAGAAATATTAATGGACAATATACGAGCATGCTATCATAAATTAAAGGAGTGGTTCGGAACACTTGTAACACATCTTAATAGTTTAAAATAATTCCCAATATATATCTCGAGAGGGTCAAATGACACTTGCCTTAAGAAGGTTGGACTAACTCTCGTCTTGATCGTGGAAGCAACCAGGAGCACTACGCGACTTTGACGGTAAGCTTACTATCTTTTCCTGAGCCTACACAAAATATTAGACTTCATCAAGATACACTCTCACAAAATCTTCATCCTAGTTAGAAAATTCTAATCATAGTGGCACTTAGGCCTACTTACACGTTCGACTCATAGTACACACATAATAGCATCATGTCCCAAGTAGTCATTTAGGAGCACATAACACATTTAATCACATAATATGTTATTTAAACATAGTGCACTAATAAGTATTGAATGATCTCACCCCACCAACACAATGACTCGAAGTGCTCGACTAGTCTAATGTAACAACACTATCTCTCCAACCATAAAGTGCCATGTCAAGCCAAACCCCATTTCATTTGACCACAACCCTGTCTTAACCTCCTACTGACCTCTAACTACAATAAGAAATCAATGGTAAACTCAGACCTTACCTCTAAATACTCAAAAACTAAGTGCAAAGTCAAAGTGCTCCTAAGTGCGACACCTAGGTGACATCGAATGGTTTCTAGTGTTATTGAACCTTCTTCCACTCAAAGTTTTCTACTCAACTTACTACATTGGAATCTCAGAACCTAACCCTAACTTGTGCACTTGTAATGACACCAAGGCCTACCCTAGGCCTCCCTCGGCCTACTCCCAAAGTTGACTCTCCCCTGATCCAGCGACACTTGTTAGTCCCTTAACAAAATGACAAGAATTACAGAAGGGGGGTTGAATAGAATTCTTGAAACTTTTTCTTGAAATAAAAATGTTCTAACTCGAATATATATATAAGTGTGAATTGATTAGCATAATGCGAAATAGTTACTTCAATGAATCAAAACACAAGTAATTAAAAACAAGAGTCTTTAAAAACTTTCAGGTGGATTTGAATGATTCCACCAGAGATATATAATATATATCGAGAGAACTCTGTGTGCAAAAAGCTCACAGCTGCTTACAAATATTGAACAACTAAGAAAGCAGAGAAATGCTAAGAATTCTGCTTACAAATGTTTCTCTGCCTGTTTCTCCGATTATTCCTTAGTTGCTACTTCTTGGTTTATATATCACCAAGATTACAAAGTAATGAGACATGATAATAAAACAAAAACTATCAAGTCTATTACAATGCTACTTCATTACTCTATTCCAGCATCTTTGAATATCTTCATAATAGCATGGAAATGGCAATACTTCTTTGTTCTCGAAAACCCAGTTGAATAGGCTACCACATTCCATTTGCATCCACTCAACGCATGTGACTTTGTTGTCACTGTCAACAGATATTTGAATTCTTTATCCATCGGGTTCATGATCATCTGTTGAGTTATTGATCATCTGTCGGGTTGTTGATCATCCGTCGAATTCATTGTTGTTTATTCGTCGGGTAGTAATCAGGCACTTGACTTCATTTCACTTATGCAGAATTACAAGACATCATCTATGTGCAATTAATCAACCTATTATGCATATCTAATTAAAGTCAATCATGAATCAAATACTACTACAGATTATAAACAATATGTATGCAGAAATGTGCTACAGACTTATTGTTACATAAGCTACTCACTTGATGGATAATAAGTCATCATCCGTCGAGACTATATTGAGTCATCCATCGGGACTATAAACCTTATCCGTAGAATGCTACATAATTTCACTAAGTAAAATCTACGAAGGTGTTTTGTTCATGAAATCATCAAGTACACAACATATACACAACAATCTCCCCCAATTTATGTTTACTGGAATTGTAGCCATAAATTAAGAGACACTTGATGATAACAAAACACCTTAATAATACAACTTTTAAAAGATAGTAGATAATACTGAAAAGTGCTTCAATTAACAAAATGTACAAAGTTTTGCTCACAGTCATTTTTCAAGATGCTCCTCTAGCCTGAGCAGATTTATCTAGTTCCTTAAAGGTCTGGATCTCTTTCCAAGCTTTCTGTTGTTTTCCTTAATCTGATTTTGGAGCTGCATGTGGAATTCCAGTTCATCATATTCTGAGAGATTTAGCTTTCCTTGCATTTCCAAAAGAGTCTCATTGCTAGAAATGCTCAATTGGTCTTCTAATCTGAAAAATCTTCTCACTCCTTTGTCATCCATGAACTCCATCATCCAGTAGGGCCTTAGATGCACTTTTCTCCCTGTGTAAGGAATGACTAGAGTCTTTGGAAGTGCATCTTTAGCTTTAACACTCCTTAGCTCTTCAATCTTCTTCAGTACCAATCTTCTTGCAGTAATATTGAACCCAAAGTTCTTCTTGAAGGATGAATAAACTTTAATCAGTACAGCTTGGCTTTCTTGAAGGATCCTGTGAAGTGGCCACTGAATCTCCTTTCCTCCTTTGTACTTGAACACTAACCTTTCAGGTAGGTTTCTGTATGCATCAATTCCTCTCACTTCATCTAGTTCATCTAGATAGAGGTTTAGATCAGAAAATTCTTCGAAGTCACACAAGTACATGTAATCTCCCCTATTGACTTTAGATTGAGCTTTGACTACTGATTTGGATTTGACTGCTCTTGACTTTGTTCTCTTTGGCTTGTTAAGGATTGGCAAATAGAAGTCAGGAATTGGTATGTGTTATTCCCAGTCGACTAATAATGAGATTTACAGAAGTGGGGTTGAATGTAAATCTCGAAACTTTTTCAAGTTATGAGCAGTTTCTAAGGCTAAGTGTTTTATTGAACAAATGTGTGTGAATTGCTTGAAGCTAATACAGACAGATATATATTCAAACACAAATGTAAAGAACACAAAGAACTTAAAAACTTTTCTGGTGGATTTGTTGTTCCACCAGTGATGTTTTATTTCATAAAATCTGTGATTCAAAGAATTAAATCACAGCTGTGTCCTAGTACAAACTAGATGATTTTCTCTCTGGATTTTTCTAAACAGCTCTGGAAAATTCACACTCTAATTACTAGCTGCTACTTGGTTTATATATCACCAAGTTTACAAGTGAAGACAAAACAGTAAAATACAATTAAAAGATTCTTCACATGTTTCTTCTTTATTTCTCTATCCAATGCAATTTGGGGTTAGCTGTTAATCTTTGAATACTCCCTTGTTTGCACCAGAATGGAAATGCTGCATTTTCTTGATTCCTCCTAGAGGCTGCCACATTTCAGTTTGTCTCTGTCAACCCATGTGCCTCTGTCAGCTTATGAATTGTCACTATCAATTGCTATTGAACTAAGCATCCGTTGAAGCTTTCATCCGTTGATGACTTTATCCATTGAAGCTTTACCCGTTGAAGCTTTATCCGTTGATGTATTAGCAGTTGAAGCTTTATCCGTTGAATTACTCATCCATTGATGGATGTTATCCGTTGAAGCTTTAGAGACATCCGTTGAAGCTTTGTTTCTCATCCGTTGAAGGCCTTTAATATCAGTTGATACTACTTCACTTATACAAAATTACAAGGCATGAAATATTTACAATTAGCCCTCCTATTTGCATATCCACTAGTAGTCAACATGACTGATAATTTCCCACAACATCTAAGAATTACAACTTAAATATAGAGAATGAAATGTGGTACAATACTAAACTTATTTCTAAGTAAAGCTACTCCTTCAACGGATAGCCAAAAATGGTCTTATCCGTTGAGGCTACAAACACTAGATTTCTATTTAAGTGTTTTGTTTAACTTATCATCAACCTAATACACATATTCCTAACAATCTCCCCCTATTTATGTCTACTAGAACTGTAGGCATAAATTTGGGTTTAACTTGATGATAACAAAACACTTATCAAACATATGAACTGAAATAAAGTAGAAATTCAAAAGTGCTGCAAAAAATGTGTATACTGAGATAGAATTGAAGAATTACATTGTTTCCAAGGGTGCTCCTTTAGCCTGAGTAGATTAATTTCTTTTCCTTTGATCCCTTATTTTCTTCCCTAGCACCCTGTCATTCTCCTCTATTTGGAGTTGGAGTTGTCTGTAGAATTCAGCTTCATCTTCTTCATTGATGTCCAACTTAGATTGCATATCCTTGAGAGTTTCATTACTGGCAATCTTGAGCTGATCTTCAAGTCTGAAAAATCTTCTGACTCCTTTATTGTCTCTGAACTCCATCAACCAATGAGGTGATTTATGAACTGTAATTCCTCTCTCTGGGATGAGTAATGTTCTAGGAAAGGCATTGGGCTCCCACCAAGTTTTCCTTATGCTGGAAATCTTGTTGAGAATCTCAGTTTTGGTAGTCCTGGTAAAGCCAGAATCCCTTTTTATAGCTGAGTAGACTCTAACCAAGGTAGAATAGCCTTCATTCAGAATTCTGTGAAGAGGCCAAGTCCTTTCCCCACTTCCTTTATATTTGAACACTAGTCTTTCTGGAAGCTGTTTGTAGGCATCTATTCCCCTTACTTCCTCCAGCTCATCCAGATAGAGTTCAATGTCTGTAAATTCCTTTATGTCATAAATGTGAACATAATCATCCTTTGAGGCTTGTGGCTTAGGCTTAGGCTTCTGAGTGAATTTGATTGAGGTTAGAGGAGGTGTTGATTTTATTTTTCTTTTCTGTTTCTTTGATGGTGGAGAAGTGGTTAAGAAAGTGGGAAATTTGATGGTGTCCCAGTCAATTGATTCCTCCTTAGGAGTGATTATTTCACCATGGATGTTTATGAAGGGGTCAGGCACAATGGGTTCAGGAATAGAAGGTAGTGGTTTGGATTTTGATTGGGTTTCTTCAGTTTCATCTACCATCTTCCTTTTTGCATTGGCCTTCTTTCTGTTCCCTTTCTCCCATTCCTTTCTTTCCTTACTTCTTTCTTCCACATCATCACTAAGCATGTCCCCCATACCTACATCTTCACCCTTGTCTTCAATTTCTTTCTTTTCTTCAGCTTGACTTGACTTTACCTGTTTTTCAAGCTTTGCTTGTGCTCTTTTATCAGCCTTAAGCTTTTTAGCTTCTTCCTTCAACCTTCTGGCTTCTTCCCTCTTGGCTATTGAGAATTTGGGATGTCCTTGTATCACACAGATACTCTTTCCCTCTCTAAAAATAATAGCCATGTTCATTCTTTCAACCACAACCTTGGTCTCCTTGTGCTTCATGATATTACCACCCAAGACCTTGTCTTCATTAGGCTTTGGAAGAGGAAAATCCACTCCTTTCAACTGAGCAAGGCTTAGAGGGTTCTTTGTAGAGTCCTTATTGGATCTGTTGTTGGGCTTGAGAACCATAGGTTTCAGATTCTTGGAAGAAGTCTCTCCAACCTTATTCCTCCTTACTGGCTTGAGATCCATAATGATTGGCTCCACCTTTGTGCTATGCTTCACAGATTGTGATTTTGAAGTTGTAGAACCAAAAATTTGTTGCATCCTTTCATCAATTCTCCTCCTTTGCTCTTTGACTTTCATCTCAGCTGCTGCTATCTGGATTAGATCAATTCCATCAAGCTTTCCTTTGATTTGAAGTGTTGGAGAAGTGGTGATGGCAGGAACTAGCACTTTAGATATTTGAACTTTTGTTGATGGCTCTCCTTCCCCTTCCCCTTTATTCTCCCCCTTTTTGTTATCATCAAGGATAGGGGTCAAGCCTTGTGCTTTTGCCAGCTACAATAGTAGACTTGTCTGAGATTGTTGATTTTGAAGAATGGTGACCACAGAGTCTTCAATGACTTGAACTCTGTTCTCCAACTTGGCCAGCCTCTTGTTAGCATCAGATTCTCTCCTCAATCTCAGCAACAAATCTTTCATTGTACCATAAGGCATGACTGAATCCAACTTCTCAGAAATGTAGGATTTCAGATCAACAATATCCTTTTTGAGTTCATCCACACTCAAATTCTGTCTGATGTACTGCAACTGCAGGAGATGCAGAGAGTCTAGATGAGCTTGAAGAATAGCCTTGGTACCAGTATCCGGAGTGTCCTGAAGGGCCTTTTGAATAGCCATAACCTGCTTGACCAAAGCTACACCAAACTGTCCTGGTGTAGATTTCTTTGTCCATGCCCATTCAGGTAAATTTGGAACAGAACTTGGGCCTGCATCTCCCCCTAAGTTCATGCTCCCATCCAAAGAACTAGAGTCATCATCATTAGAATTTACTTCAAATTCTTCAGATGGCTCACTAGCTTGAGAAGGCATCCTATTAATAGCAGCTTTATCTCTTTGAAGAGATTCTGAAGTGTGCACTATGTTCAAAGTCTGCTCTGCCTCCACATTGCCCTGAGCAGCCAACAGTTGATAGGCTGAAACAGGATAAGTAAAAGTGTCAGCATCCAAGGAAATGTTATCAATTTCAGCTTTGTAATGTTGCTGAAATTGTCTTCCGTTTTCAGCATCATCCACAATCATTGACTCACTAGCAATGGCCGGATCCACCCTTATAGCTTCTGTACCTTCTTTTCTCTCAGTTTCTCTATATTCTTGCATCAGGGGCACCCCCTGGATCACACACACCGTCACACCCTCACTCTCACCTACCAAGGTGGCACTCCCATCACTCACTTGTGCCATGCTGGAAGAAATAGCATGCATATTTTGACTCTCAGCCTCTCCTTTTGCCTGGGAGCAACCCAACCTCTCACTCAAATTATCACTCCCTTCCCTCAATCCTAGAAGTGATTGTATAGTAACCATGTCTTCTACACTTGGAATTGATTCAATTATATGTGTAGAGACCATCAACGGATAGGGAGTATCTGTTGAAGTGGAAACTGATGATATCAACGGATAACAGCTGTTAAGCTTATCAGTCGAAGAACAACCACTTGTATACGGATGAGAAATATCCGTTGAAAAAGAAAAAGATGTAGATTTTGAAAGTGACATAATTGTTGAATCTGTGTGAATTAATTTTAAGTGAGGTGACACAGATTCTTCAACTAAGTCTGAAAGAATTGGCTGATGATCCAACAAATCATCTAAAAGATGATGATCACCAGGATTTGAGTTGGGCTCCTCCCTGAGTTTTAAAGAGGGAGAATCAGGAATTGATGTGAATATCATATCCATATCCAGAGATGGTGATGGAGAATTTGGTGATTGATGTGTGTCTATTACAAGAGAATGGGGCTGTGACTCCATATTTGCTGGAGCCACATCAAGCTGAGTTAGAGAAGGCAATGATACAGGTGGATGTATCTGTGCAGTGTGTGCCTCTTGTGTTGAAACTAGGGTTTTAGCCTTCTTTCTCCTTGAAAAGGCTTTGATAGGTGAGTGTGTGGCTTCAGTGTCCCTCCCTCTTTTGTTCTGTGTCCCTGGTTGGGGACTATTTTCAATAGCTGCATCCTTTTGGGAGGATGCAACTAGGGATGTGTCTGACTCCTTTTGAACCACCATAGTCTTTTGAGAAACTGTGGCTTGGCTGGCTAGGGTACCACTCACCTCTCCCACCTTATCCTGGGGGGTTTCTTGATGTTCACCCCTCCCCTCACCACTCACACCCTATACACTCCCTTCAGGGTTTATGGTAGTTGTTACAACTGTTGTCTTTTGAGAAACAATAGAGGTGGTTTTCTTTGACTTGTGTTTTGGAATTTTAGTTTTGGTGGCTTTGGTAGGAATCTGTTGGGACAAAGTCACATATTCCATTACCACACTAGAAGGCAAAGAAACAATGGGGTTGGAAGAAGTAGGAGTTGCAAAAGTATTTACCTCACTTACCTGAGGTGCATTTATTATTGGCAAATATACCAATGGCACCTGGCTGTTGAGGTTAATTCTCACAAGGTCTGCAAGGACCCTTTTCTCTTGTGCCCAACATTTGAGTTTATTGTTTTCATTAGTTATGACTAAATCTTCAGCAACATGGTTAGCCAATAACATAAAGAATCTAGCATAGTAGATGTTATGGGGTCTATTAGCTTTGTTACCTAACCTGGAACCTAATTCTAGCATGACATAGTTGCTAAAATTAAAGTACCTATCAGAGACTAGAATATAGAGCATATTAACAAGAGATGAAGTTATGGCATCAAAATTGCTAATCTTCCCAGAGAAAACCTTGATAAAGGCATCTCCAAGAAAACTCCATTCCTTCCTAAGGCCCTTCCTTCTAATGCTCCCTAAACTAGCAGAATCAAAAGAGTAGCCTATGGAATCTAACATAGCAGATACATCATTATCAGTGTGTGGTGTCATGGCATTATTCTCAGGTAACTTAAAGCAAGACTGTATATCATCATAGTTAATACAGTAATCCTTACCTTTGAGAGAGAAAGCAATGGTCATATCTGTGGAATTGAACTCTGCAGTTGTCCAAATCTCCTCAATTACCTCACAGTAGATAGTTGGGGCTGTTAGTGTATACTGAAAATATTTATTTGAAGTATGTACATTTATTTCTGGCTAGTTTATTTGAGAATCATTTGAATGTTTACATGTTGTCTAATATTATATATTGTGAACAATCTAGTATCAAATGGGATACAGAATATTAGATTGTTAAATACGGTTATATAATATAATAAGGTTCACAGCACAGATGGTGTTGGACAATCCACTGGTATGGCTGTAGTATTATTTAGATTAGTTTATATTGACTAATAAATATTACTAGTATACTTTGTGTATATTAAACAGGATCAAATTTAGAATTGTTCCCTTAATACTGATTAAGAAGGAGAACTAAGATTCTATGTTATTATTAATGCTTAGGTTCTTAATCCAGAAATAGTAATTGACACGTGTATATTATTTACATGCTTTGATTTATATATGAAATAATTCTTTTGAATTATATCATTATATTTTGGGTGATGGAATTATATACATGGTGGATATTATTTATTGAAGGAATCCATGTCCTGATAATATTCGGGTTAATGATGTCCCCTTGAAAGCTCAAAAAGATTTAATTATGTAAAATCCTGCAGGTGGAATTTATTCTGGCATAATTAAATAAAGGTTGAGTGGATGATCAAGGATAAAAGATATTAATTAAATAAATTATCAGTAATTTATTTAATTAATGGACATATGATATTTTAAACATGGGGAATTTAATAAGCAAATAATATTGGAACCGAATTAATTAAATTACGGTATTAGGAAAGGTAGTGCAAATATTAATTCTTTAGTGGATTGAATTAATATTTAATTACATTGGGCTAGGCTCAAGATGTAATTAGAAGACCCAACCTAATTATCCATGGTCCCTATTGTAGCCTATATATATTCTTATTCTCTTCTTGCTTGGGATTGTGTGAAAACATATTGTAGCCACCAAGGAGCAAGAAGAGAGGATAACTTGAGAAGACGGAGGCCACACTTCGCTCAAGGGAATTTGGGAATACAATAGAAGAGCGTGGAATCAACCATTAACAAGGTAATCCTCTTTTCGTAATCTTTATCGTAAAACGTAGTAACACCCTAAGTCCGTGGTTCCCAACAATTGGTATCAGAGCCTGGTAATGGGTTCTACGTTTTATGATATAATGTCCATGTCGTAATTATATATGCGTGTATATAGTATTTTGCTTGTATTGGTTTTGATGCAGGTTGTTAATCCACTATTATGGCCATGTATATTTTAATTATGTGTTTGGATCCCACGTGGTTTAATCGTGGTTAATTTTTGTTTTAGTTTCCACGTGGTTTAATCGTGGTTGTAATTTACACGAGGGTTGATCGTGTTAGAATAGATTTTACAAAATTAGTTTTGTATTAGATCTATTTTTTTTGTAATTGTTCCGGGTATTTTGTAACAAGTTATGTGCGATCGAAAATCAATTCTGGTAGTTTTTTGTTCCGCTGTGCGATTACATGGGGCTGCTGGGGCTGCTGGGGGCGTCGGGGCGCGCTTGGGGCGGATTTTTTTTTGAGAGCTGGATTTTTTTTCAAGGGCCATAATAGTGGAAAATTTATTTTAATTTTTTCCATTAAATTTTAATTATTGCTTTAATTTATTGATTATGTGTGTCATTAATTACGTGTGTAATTCTTTTAAAATTGCATGTTTAACTTAATTAGGACGACATGGACATAAATTTTATTTTTTGCTTTAATTAAATGTTATATGTTGCTAAAATTATGTGTGTATTTGGAATGCATGATTAGACATTATTATAACAACATAGGGCCCCATTTAATTTTAAAATTCCTCAATTTTAATAAATAAAAAAAATCTAAGTGGGAGAGGGAATTAATAAGAAATTAAATCCCATGGTCTCCATTATTCGTTGTAGGTAATTTAACATAAAGACGAATATAAATTATATATACGTCACCCATCGTGGCATGTAATTTATGTTGTCTAGAATGTTATAGAAATTACTAGAACAAACTTCTTAAATTAATAAATTTTGAAAGGAATAAATACGGATTTTCTTTATTTCTGATTTGGGGCGATTTTGTCAAAAACGAGTTCATCGAACTTGTAAGGCTGTGGGTTTTAAGCGAGACCGATGTGACTCCTCCACTACCTGGAAATCAAACCATTGATGAATATTGAGTTGAAGTATTCTATTTAAGGCAAAATTACGAATATTGGAAGGTATACACGCCACCCATCGTGGCGTACCAAGTTCCATAGATTTCAAATAATTTAAGATTTGATGATGGTATACACTTAGCTATGAAAAATAATATAGTCCACCCCAACGTGGCATATTGTTTAGTAATAGGACCGAAGTAACATTTAAACAAAATTAGGTGGTATACATGTCACACATCGTGGCGTACCAGAAGCTTATGGTGTTTAGATGTTAGTGCATTAAATTTTAATAATTTTTAGAGGAATCAATAGATCTTAATAATTAATGCACCCTTATTTATGTGATGTTTTTATGCATGATTCTCAGGATAAAATGGGCTTTCAGTAATTTATTTAATTAATGGGCTTTAATCCACTATTCACCATACTTAAGGATAACAAACTTACCGGACCTAACTATATTGAATGGAAACGAAATTTGGACATTGTGTTGACTGCTGAGGAGTACAAGTTTTGCACTTATGAACCCAAGCCTGAACAGCCTGTTGTTGATGCTCCTGAAGATGAGAAAGAGTATTATAAACGGTGGATTAAGGCTGATGAAATGTCGCGATATTACATTTTGGCAGCAATGTCGGGTGTTTTGCAGCATCAGCATCAGTCTATGGCCACTGCTTTGGATATGCTCTTTAATCTCAAGGAACTTTTTGGAGATCAGAATAGGGCTGCTAGGCAAGTAGCCATGAAGGCTTTAATGAACACTCAGATGGCTGAAGGCACACCTGTAAGGGATCATGTTCTCAAGATGATGTCTCATCTGAATGAGATAGAGATCCTTGGTGCTGAACTTGACGGGGAAACCCAGATTGACATTATCCTTATGAGCTTGTCCAAGAGTTTTGAGCAGTTCCGCTTGAATTACAACATGAACAAGAGGCAGTATAGTCTCGCGGAACTGCTGACAGAACTTCAGGCAGCTGAAGGATTATTTCGGTAGAGTGTTCAAGTGAATGTGGCTGAGAAAGGTTCTTCCTCTAAGCCGAAAGGTATTAAGAAGAAGAAAAAGGCTCAGACACAGAAAGCTGTGAAGGCAGTGGGAGTTCAGGGTGGTGTGAAAAAGCCTAAGGGAAAGTGCTTCAGATGCAAACAGTCAGGTCACTGGAAACAGGATTGTCCTCTTCCTAAGAAGACAAACAATACTGGTATGTCTCTTTCTCTAGTTACAGAAACATTTATAGCGGCTATATCTACGAGCACTTGGTGTGTAGATATAGGAGCCACTGATCATGTTTGTAATTCTATGCAGGAGTTCCAGCTATCCAGAATGCTTAGAGATGGTGAGATATACGTGATCATGGGAGATGCTACGAAAGTAGCAGTAGTTGTAGTAGGAGTTATTCATTTATCTTTTGGTTCTGATAGGATTTTGGTTTTGAACAATTGTCTTTATGTACCTTCTTTTAGAAGGAATTTAATTTTGGTTTCTAAACTTGCTTTGGATGGTTATAATGTTTGTTTGGATCGTAATGTTTCTATTATGATAAATAAACGAATTATATGTTCTGGTACATTGCAAGACAATTTGTATATAATTAATCCTAGTCAACCTGCACTGCAACTGTAATTTAGGGAATTGAACAACACATCTTCTAACTCTACTAAAAGAAAGGAACCTTCTAGTTTGAACCAAACATATCTTTGGCACTTGAGATTAGGTCATATTAACTTGAGGAGGATTCAAAGACTGGTAGTAGACAGGCCTTTAAGCTCATTGGCAGTGGAGCCATTTCCAGTTTGTGAATCCTGCTTGGAAGGTAAAATGACTAATAGGCCTTTCAAGGCAAAGGGGAATAGAGCCAAACAAGTATTAGAATCGGTTCACTCTGATTTATGTGGACCCATGAATATCCAAGCAAGAGGTGGTTATGAATATTTCGTCACTTTCATTGATGATTATTCTAGATATGGGTACGTTTATTTGTTGCGCCGTAAGTCTGAGTGCTTTGATAAGTTCAAAGAGTACAAAGCTAAAACGGAGAAGCGACTTAATAAAAGTATCAAGTCACTACGATCAGATCGTGGTGGCGAATACTTGCTTGGAGAATTTAGGGAATATTTATCAGAAAATGGGATAGAATCCCAGTTAACTACACCAAGCACACCCCAGCAGAACGGTGTAGCAGAGAGAAGGAACCGGACTCTTTTAGAGAGTGTTAGATCGATGATGAGTTATTCGGATTCACCCAAGTCGTTTTGGGGACATGCCTTAGAGACAACAGCTTATCTTCTGAACTTAGTACCTTCTAAGTCGGTTCCTAAAACCCCCTTAGAATTGTGGACCGGGGATAAACCGAGTCTAAGACATATTCGAATATGGGGTTGTCCAGCACATGTGCTGAACAAGAACGCGACTAAGTTAGAATCTCGTACAGAAGTAAGGTTGTTTGTAGGCTACCCTATGGGAACGAAAGGATATTTATTTTATAGTCCGAAGAATCGGGATGTCATTGTTAGCACCAATGCAAGATTCTTGGAGGAGGACTATATAATGAATCACAAACCCATGAGTAGTGTCGTTTTAGAGGAACTAGTGGGAGGGACAAATAATACCCATGAAGCTATAGTACAAGTAGAACAACCACAACATAATGTACAACCTGTCACTAATACCGCACCAGTGCCTCGTCGTAGTGGGAGGGTTATTCAACAGCCTGATAGATTCATGGTTTTGGGAGAGTCTTCAGACTTGGTCCCTGGTGAACATGATGATGATCCCCGTACATACGAAGAGGCAGTACAAGACAAAGATGCAGATCTTTGGCAAAAGGCGATGGAATCTGAGATAGAATCAATATATTCTAATCAGGTCTGGGAGCTCGTGGAACCACCCAAAGGTATAAAACCTATTGGATGTAAGTGGATCTACAAGAAAAAGAGGGGATTAGATAAAAAGGTGAAAGCCTGGAAAGCAAGACTTGTTGCGAAAGGGTATACTCAGAAAGAAAGTATCGATTATGAGGAAACCTTTTCACCGGTAGTCATGCTTAAGTCAATCCGTATTCTTTTATCTATAGCAGCTCATCTCGATTATGAGATTTGGCATATGGATGTCAAGACAGCTTTTCTTAATGGAAGTCTTGAAGAAACCATCTATATGCAGCAACCAAAAGGATTCATTAAGGAAGGCCAAGAGCATTTGGTATGTAAGCTTAAGAGGTCTATTTATGGACTTAAACAAGCTTCTAGAGACTGGAATATTCGTTTTGATCAGGCAGTCCAGTCATATGGATTTGATCAAAGTCCAAGCGAATCATGCGTGTATAAGAGAAGTGAAGGTAATGCAGTGGTTTTTCTAGTACTATATGTAGATGATATTTTACTCATTGGAAATAATGTTGAGATGTTGTCATCAGTAAAGGCATGGTTGTTCAAATAATTTGACATGAAGGACTTAGGTGAAGCGGCATACATCCTTGGGATCAAAGTTATAAGGGATCGCAAGAAAAGGATGTTGGCTTTATCTCAAGAGCCCTACATTGATGAAGTATTAGCTCGTTTTAACATGCAGAACTTCAAGAAAGGTTTTTTACCTTTTAAGCATGGAGTTGCTCTATCTAAGAAGCAGTGTCCTTCGACACCTAAGGATATAGAGAGCATGAAAGCAGTTCCTTATGCTTCAGCATGTGGAAGCTTAATGTATGCTATGTTATGTACGAGGCCTGACATCTGCTTTGCTGTAAGCATGGTTAGTAGATATCAGTCGAACCCAGGTCAGGAACATTGAAGTGCAGTAAAAACTATACTCAAGTACCTGAGAAGGACTAAGGAGTATATGTTAATTTACAAGGCCTCAGATCTATTTCCTTTGGGATATACTGATTCAGATTTCCAATCAGATAGGGATAAGAGGAAATCAACCTCGGGATATGTTTTTACTTTGTGAGGTGGAGCCGTTATATGGAGGAGTGTAAAGCAGAAATGCATTGCAGACTCCACCATGGAGGCCGAGTACGTGGCGGCCTCTGAGGCTGCCAAGGAGGCTGTATGGTTCAAGAACTTCCTTTTGGACTTAGATGTGGTACCTAATTTGCCTAGGAGCTTGACGGTGTATTGTGATAACACTGGTGTTGTGGCAAATTCAAAGGAACCGCGAGACCACAAAGCAGCTAAACATATTGAACGTAAGTATCATCTCATACTAGGAATCGTAAAGGGAGGGGATATAGTTGTGGCTCACATATCATCAGAAGACAACCGAGCAGATCCTTTCACAAAGAGCTTGCCAACCAAGGTTTTTGACAAGCATGTGGAAGCGATAGGAGTCAGATGGATGGACACACAGATTCTTATGTAATAGTGGATTAAATAAACATTGATGTACACATAGAATATTTTGAGTATAAGTGGGAGATGGTTAGTGTATACTGAAAATATTTATTTGAAGTATGTACATTTATTTCTGGCCAGTTTATTTGAGAATCATTTGAATGTTTACATGTTGTCTAATATTATATATTATGAACAATCTAGTATCAAATGGGATACAAAATATTAGATTGTTAAATACGGTTATATAATATAATAAGGTTCACAGCACAGGTGGTGTTGGACAATCCACTGGTATGGCTGTAGTATTATTTAGGTTAGTTTATATTGACTAATAAATAATACTAGTATACTTTGTGTATATTGAACATGATCAAATTTAGAATTGTTCCCTTAATACCGATTAAGAAGGAGAACTAAGATTCTATGTTATTATTAATGCTTAGGTTCTTAATCCGGAAATAGTAATTGACACGTGTATATTATTTACATGCTTTGATTTATATATGAAATAATTCTTTTGAATTATATCATTATATTTTGGGTGATGGAATTATATACATGGTGAATATTATTTATTGAAGGAATCCATGTGCTGATAATATTCGGGTTAATGATGTCCCCTTGAAAGCTCAAAAAGATTTAATTATGTGAAACCCTGCAGGTGGAATTTATTCTGGCATAATTAAATAAAGGTTGAGTGGATGATCAAGGATAAAAGATATTAATTAAATAAATTATCAGTAATTTATTTAATTAATGGACATATGATATTTTAAACATGGGGAATTTAATAAGCAAATAATATTGGAACCGAATTAATTAAATTACGGTATTAGGAAAGGTAGTACAAATATTAATTCTTTAGTGGATTGAATTAATATTTAATTACATTGGGCTAGGCTCAAGATGTAATTAGAAGGCCCAACCTAATTATCCATGGTCCCTATTGTAGCCTATATATATTCTTATTCTCTTCTTGCTTGGGATTGTGTGAAAACATATTGTAGCCACCAAGGAGCAAGAAGAGAGGATAACTTGAGAAGACGGAGGCCATACTTCGCTCAAGGGAATTTGGGAATACAATAGAAGAGCGTGGAATCAACCATTAACAAGGTAATCCTCTTTTCGTAATCTTTATCGTAAAACGTAGTAACACCCTAAGTCCGTGGTTCCCAACAGGGGCTTCCAGCATTGCATAGCTTAGTTTGCAGTTCTTGATGAAGTCCATCATCTTGTGATAATCTGAGTGGGCTTCATTCTTTTCCACCAAAGCTACGAAATTGTTCTTTTCATAAACAAAGCCAGACTGAGACATAATCTTGACTACTGGTGCCATTGTTGTGAGTAGAGGTTGCAGAGAAAAGATTGAGAGTCTTGGGAGAGAAAGAGAATAAAACTTACGAGAAAACGTAAAGTGAAAATAAGAATTCAAGGGGCTTTTATACTTTCTCGAATTAAAATGTAAATAAAATGATTAAATGATACTTTTAAGTAAATTACAGCCGTTTGAGAACAAAGAAAACTGTAGAAATTCTGAAAATTGCCTTTAATACAAATACATACAACTGTGTATATATGTATCAACGGTTAAGTAAACGAATCAACGGCTGTGACTCGCTTAAAGTAACTGATGTGACACTTCAACAGATGAGGTAAATAGTTATCTGCTGAAGATTAACACAGTTTTTATCCGTTGAAGGATAAAATTACCAGAAATGTGTTTGTCTTTCAACGGATAATGAACATCCGTTGATAGAACAATTTTGGCTTTCAACGGATAGGGAATATCCATTGATAGAATAATCTTTACTTTACGCCAACTTTGTTCTTGCAACAAATTCATTTCAGGCTCCAATGCAAATTACAATGAGGACATGAATTTATGAATAACTAAGCATACCTAGCTCACTTACTAATCTTGTGAATGTTGATTCATCAAGTGGCTTGGTAAATATGTCTGCAATCTGCTTTTCACTTGGAATAAAATAAAGTTCCACTGTACCTTTCATCACATGTTCCCTTATGAAGTGGTACTTGATGTAAATGTGCTTGGTTCTTGAATGCTGCACTGGATTTTCAGTAATGGCAATGGTACTTGTGTTGTCACAGAATATAGGAATTTTGTCAACAGTTAGTCCATAGTCAAATAGTTGATTCCTCATCCATAGTATTTGTGCACAACAACTGCCAACAGCAATGTATTCTGCTTCAGCTGTTGATGTAGAAACAGAATTTTGCTTCTTGCTGAACCATGATACAAGCTTATTCCCTAGAAATTGACAGGTGCCAGTTGTACTTTTCCTGTCTATTTTGCAACCTGCATAATCTGCATCTGAGTAGCCAATTAGATCAAAACCAGACTCTCTAGGGTACCAAATTCCTAGATTTGGAGTCCCTTTGAGATATCTGAAATTTTTTTTAATAGCCACTAAGTGAGACTCTTTAGGGTCAGCTTGAAATCTAGCACAGAGACATGTAGAAAACATTATATCAGGTCTACTAGCAGTTAAATATAAAAGTGAGCCAACCATGCCTCTATAACTTGAAATGTCTACAGACTTTTCAGCCTTGTTTAATTCAAGCTTGGTGGCAGTGGCCATGGGAGTTTTTACAGATGAACAATCCATTAAGTCAAACTTCTTTAAAAGATCATAAATGTATTTAGTTTAACTAATGAAAATTCCACCTCTAACTTGTTTAACTTGTAAACCAAGAAAATAAGTTAGCTCTCCCATCATGCTCATTTCATATTTACTTTGCATTAACTTAGCAAACTTTTTACAAAGTTTATCATCTGTAGAACCAAATATAATATCATCTACATAGATTTGAACAAGTATTGTAGAGCCATTAAAATTTCTAAAGAAAAGAGTTTTGTCAACAGTACCTCTTGTGAAGTGATTATCTAGAAGAAATTTTGACAAAGTCTCATACCAGGCTCTAGGTGCTTGCTTTAGTCCATAGAGTGCTTTCAACAGATAATACACATAGTCTGGAAAATTTGGATCTTCAAATCCCGGAGGTTGGCTTACATAAACTTCTTCCTCCAATTCCCCATTCAGAAATGGACTCTTGACATCCATTTGATAGACCTTGAAATTGGCATGGGCTGCATAGGCTAGAAAGATTCTGATGGCTTCAAGTCTTGCAACTGGAGCAAATGTCTCATCAAAATTTATTCCCTCTTGTTGAGAATAGCCTTTAGCAACCAATCTGGCTTTATTCCTTATGACAATGCCATTTTCATCCATCTTGTTTCTAAATACCCATTTTGTGTCAATAGAACTCTTGTTCTCTGGCTTGGGTACCAGCTTCCATACTTTGTTCCATTCAAATTGGTTTAGCTCCTCTTGCATTGCTAAAATCCAATCTGGATCCAATAGAGCTTCTTCCACTCTCTTAGGTTCCTCCTGTGATAGAAAGCTACTATACAGCATTCATCTTGAGTAGCCCTTCTAGTTTGCACTTTAGATGTAGCATCACCAATGATCAGTTCAAAAGGGTGATTCTTGGTTCATTTCCTTTGAGGTGGTAGATTAGCTCTAGATGAGGTTGCCTCAGTATTGTCATGATGTGAGATAGAATGTTGATTGGTTGAAACTCCCCCTGAGTTGCTGATCCTTTGAAAGGAATTGGGAGTTCTATCAACTGATGAAGTGAAATGATTATCCGTTGACAGACTGTGATCAACGGATGATGCACTTTGTCTTTCAACGGATGCTGCATTGCTTCTATCAACGGAAGCTGAATTATGACTTTCAACGGATGCAGCATTCTGTGCATTATCCAAAGGCAGATTTTGAATTCTTTTCGAGGTGCCTTCTCCATCATTCTCATCTTCACTATTCTCACAATATATCTCAATGTTGTCAAATTTGAGTCCTTCACGATATCCCTCATCTGTTAGTCCATCAATCTTTTTATCATCAAACACAACATGCACAGATTCCATGACAATATTGGTTCTCAGATTGTAGACCCTATATGATTTTCCAGCAGAATAACCAACAAATATTCCTTCATCAGCCTTTGCATCAAACTTCCCTTTGTGATCAGGTTGATTCCTTAGCATGTAACATTTGCAACCAAAGACATGCAGAAAGTTTAAAGTTGGTTTTCTTCTCTTGAATAATTGATAGGGAATCATGCCTTTTGCCTGATTAATTAGAGAAATATTCTGAGTGCAACATGCACAGTTAACAGCCTCAGCCCAAAAGTATGTTGGGAGTTTTGACTCTTCAAGCATTGTTCTTGCAGCTTCAATTAGTGATCTGTTCTTCCTTTCCACCACAACATTTTGTTGTGGAGTCCTTGGAGCTGAGAACTCATGCATGATCCCATTTTCTTCACAGAACAACTTCAAGGTTGAATTCTTGAACTCAGTTCCATTGTCACTCCTGATATTCCTTACGTTGAAATCTGGATGATTGTTGACTTGTTTGATATGATTGATAATGATTTCACTAGCTTCATCCTTTGATCCAAGGAAATAAGCCCATGTAAACTTTGAGAAATCATCTACAATCACTAGGCAATATCTTTTCCTTGAAATTGACAATACATTGACTGATCCAAAAAGATCCATGTGTAGCAGTTGTAATGGTTCATCAATTGCTGATTCAAGCTTCTTACTGAATGATGCTTTCTTTTGCTTTCCTTTCTGACAAGCATCACACAGCCCATCCCTTATGAATTCCACTAGAGGCATTCCTCTAACTAAGTCCTTTTTGACTAGATCATCATTGTTTTGAAATTCAAATGGGACAGCTTCTTGTGCCATAGCCAACTTTCATCTGGACTTGCTTTGCTGAGAAGACAAGTAATTGATTCTGAATCTGTAGAGTTGAAGTCAGCTAAGTACACATTCCCTTTTCTAACTCCAGTTAGAACCACTTTATTGTCCTTCTTACTTGTGACAACACAGGCTTCAGAATTGAAGGAAACAGTATTCCCTCTATCACATAGTTGACTGATGCTCGATAGATTGTGTTTGAGACCATCAACTAATGCAACTTCATCAATGATGACATTTTCTTTTGAAATCAAGCCATATCCCATAGTGAACCCTTTACTGTCATCTCCAAAGGTTATGCTAGGGCTAGCTCTCTCCTTGAACTCTGTGAGCAGGGTGAAATCTCCTGTCATGTGTCTTGAACAACCACTATCGAAGTACCATAGATTCCTTCTTTTTCCCTGCACACAACAAAATCAATCAAGTTTATTTTGGTACCCAAGTTTCCTTGGGTCCAGCCTTGTTAGTCTTTTACCTAGACTTCATTCCTCCTGCATCTTTTGACTTAGGTAACTTTGGGTCAACCTTGGTCTCAGATGTAGTTGGTTGAGGTGTAGGGTTAGTCACATAATTATTTAGCACATTTGGTTGAATTTGATAAGGCATAGATTGTGCAAACATATTATTCCATATAAGCATGTTGTATGGCATCTGAGGCATACTGAATGCAGTAAAATAAGGATTATAAACATATGGCATGTTTGCAAAATGTGCATGAGGATTCTGATGAGACATAACAGGCATAACATGCAGAGGTGACATAGACATGTTAGGCATGGAGGGAGTTAAAGGCATGGGAGCATTCTTAACAGATTTGCAGTTATCAGATAGATGATTAACACTTTTACAATGCACACAGCTTTTTCTAGGAGCATACTTATCAGGTGTGTAATTGTTGTGTTTGTTAATCCCTACCTTCCCATTTCTATTAGATTTGCTTTTAGTTTCCTTTTTATCCTCAACCAATTTAAGCCTATTTTTCAACTGATCTAAAGTCATGTGTCCTATATTCACCTTACTGGCATCTTTGGATGTGCTAGCTCCTTCTTTGACAAAGTTCTTGAAAGTTGAATCAACCTTCTTATTGAGATTTTTCTTTTTAGAATCACTTGCCTGTTTTAATTGATGAGCCTTCAACGGATGCTCTTTTTCTTCCTTCAACGGATAACTTTCATCATCCGTTGATTCCACATCCGTTGACAATCCATTTATTAATTCTAACTCCTTTTTGTTTTTCTTCCAGGCATTCTCACAGAATGATTCAATTCCCTGAACCTTGACAATCTGAGCACTAACATCCCTAGATGTTTTCCAGGCCTTGATTACCTCTTGCTCACTTTCTAACTGTTTAGAAAGAATTTCTACTTTCTTAGCAGCTTCTTCTAGTTCACGCTCAATAGTCAAGCATTTAATTTTAATCTTTTCAAGCTCAATTACCTGATTCTCTAACACATCATTCCTATCACTTAAAAACAAATTATTCTCTTTGATTCTTGTGTTTTCTTTAGCTAGTGATTTAAGGGAAACACGCAAATGATATAATTCACTGGACATATCATTTATGGCTTCATTGCATTCAATCTTAGAAAGCTGAGAGAGATCAGTAGTAATTACCTGGTTGCTTGATGTCTTGAATTTCATCTTTACAAACCTCCTGGACAGAAAAGCCAGATGTTCATCAACATCATCAGAGTCATCTTGACTAGAATTGTCTTCATCCTCAGCTACTTGCTCCTTTCCCTTGCTTGATTCTGATTTGCTTGTGCCAATTTTGAGATTTGGCATTGTCTTTTCCTCATTCCTGGCTTCAATCTTCTCATTGTCAGCTACAAGTGCAACTGATCCTCCTTTTCTCTTTCCCTTTTCCAACAGCTCATCTTGCTCCATCTCAAGTTCATAGGTCTTCAAAATTCCATATAATCTTTCAAGTGTGAAGTCCTTATAATCTTGAGAATTTCTTAGAGAAACAGTCATAGGCTTCCATTCCTTTGGTAGAGACCTCAGAAATTTTAAATTGGAGTCCTTGACTTGGTACACTCTGCCATACAGCTTCAATCCATTCAACAGTTTCTGAAATCTGTTGAAGGTATCATTCAATGATTCTCCTTCCTCAAAATGAAAATATTCATACTGTTGAATGAGAAGCTGCATTTTATTTTCTCTAACTTGCTCAGTACCTTCACAGATAAGTTGCACAGTATCCCAAATTTCCTTAGCAGTTTGGCTGTTAATGACATTGTCAAACATATCTTGATCTAGGCCATTAAACAGAATGTTCATGGATTTCTTGTCCTTGTGAACCTCTTCAATATCTTCAACAGTCCATTCTGCTTTTGGCTTGGGAATAGACTGTCTAGCAGCAACTATTGCAGTAGCAGCTGTAGCCACCTTGTGAGGGATGTGAGGACCATTTTCAATGCAGTTGATGTAGCTCTCATCTTGAGAGAGAAGATGTAAATGCATCTTCACTTTCCAGTGATGATAGTTATCTCTTTCCAAGATTGGAATCTTTACACCAATACCCTTCTTACTCATGATGTTAGCAGAATATATCTTTAAACTCTTTGTATGTTAAGAGCTTGCTCTGATACCAATTGTTATTCCCAGTGGACTAACAATGAGATTTACAGAAGGGGGGTTGAATGTAAATCTCAAAACTTTTTCAAGTTATGAGCAGTTTCTAAGGCTAAGTGTTTTAATAAACAAATGTGTGTGAATTGCTTGAAGCTAATACAGACATATATATATTCAAACACAAATGTAAAGAACACAAAGAACTTAAAAACTTTTCTGGTGGATTTGTTATTCCACCAGAGATGTGTTATTTCAGAAAATCTATGATTCAAAGAATTAAATCACAGCTGCGTCCTAGTACAAACTAGATGATTTTCTCTCTGGATTTTTCTAAACAGCTCTGGAAAATTCACACTCTAATTACTAGCTGTTACTTGGTTTATATATCACCAAGTTTACATGTGAAGACAAAACTGTAAAATACAATTAAAAGATTCTTCACATGTTTCTTCTTCATTTCTCTATCCAATGTAATTTAGGTTTAGCTGTGAATCTTTCAATACTTCCTTGTTTGCACCAGAATGGAAATGCTGCATTTTCTTGATTCCTCCTAGAGGCTGCCACATTCCAGTTTGTCTCTGTCAACCCATGTGCCTCTGTCAGCTTATGAATTGTCACTATCAACTGCTATTGAACTAAGCATCCGTTGAAGCTTTCATCCGTTGATGACTTTATCCGTTGAAGCTTTATCCGTTGAAGCTTTATCCGTTGATGCATTAGCAGTTCAAGCTTTATCCGTTGAAGCACTCATCCGTTGATAGATGTTATCCGTTGAAGCTTTAGAGACATCCGTTGAAGCTTTGTATCTCATCCGTTGAAGGCCTTTAATATCAGTTGATACTACTTCACTTATACAAAATTACAAGGCATGAAATATTTACAATTAGCTCTCCTATTTGCATATCCACTAGTAGTCAACATGACTGATAATTTCCCACAACATCTAAGAACTACAACTTAAATACAGAGAATGAAATGTGCTACAATACTAAACTTATTTCTAAGTAAAGCTACTCCTTCAACGGATAGCCAAAAATGGTCTTATCCGTTGAGGCTACAAACACTAGATTTCTACTTAAGTGTTTTGTTTAACTTATCATCAACCTAATACACATATTCCTAACAGTATGTTCTCCCATTCTACTAGTTCATCCTTAGGCACAATAGTTTCACCATGGATGTTTCTGTAAGGATCCGCCACTTTGATATCTTCAAATACCACAAAGGGTTTTGATGCTTGAGTTGTAGTTGAAGTGGATTCCTTGGGAAACTGATTCTCCAATTCCTTATCAACAATGTCCAGTTTCCTTTTAGTTCTTTTAGTCAATTCCTTGATTCTTGGAGATTTCTTCTGTTGTTCAACTTGCTTCTTTGATTCAATAACTTCAGATGGCTGAGAAGGAATTTGTTGTGATGAATTTACAGCATGTAGCTTGGCCAAGATAGCAATTTGCTCTTTCTTTTGTTTAGTCTTTTTAGCATCCAGAGCAGCTTGCTTCTTTTCCTGCTTCAATCTAGCCTTTTCTTCTCTCTTTGCTTGAGCAAATTGAGGATGTCCAGCCACCACACAAATTTCTTTCCCATTCCTGAAAATTTTAGCAATTCTCCTTTTAGAAGCTGGATCTTTGTAGAAAGCAATTGATCTTGACAGAAGCTTCTTGTCATCAGGCTTAGGTGTCTCATACACAGTATCCAAAGGGTTCTTCAATAATGATTTTGAGTAGTTCACCCTTGGTTTCAGAATTATTTCAGCCTTTGGAGATTTGATGCAGGATGACTGTCCCCTTTTCAGATAGTTCATGCTCATCTCAATCACACTAATTGGCTTGACTTGAGAGTGATGGATGGCTGACTTTACTGGCTCCTTGACTAGTTCAAACTTCTTTTGTATTTCCTCATCAATCTTCTCCCAGTTGACTAAACTCAACTTCTCTTTATCAGCTGCTCTTATGTTGGCTGCTACTGCATTGATCAGATCAATACTGTCTGTAACTAGTGGCTTTGAGATAGTAATTGAAGGCACAATTACTTTACTGATTTGAATCTGAAGCCTCTCCCCCTCACTTGGTCCTTTCTCCCCCTTTTTGTTATCATCAAGTTGAGTAGAGGAAGAGGTTTGAGCAGCCACTAATTTTTGAAGTAAATTTGTCTGTTGAGCTTGATGAAGATGAATGGCTGTCAAAGATGCTTCCATAGCTGACATTCTTGTATCTAAGGCATCTATCTTGGTTGCAAGATCAGAATTTTTCCTTAATTGCCTCTTAATATCAAACATTGTAGTTTCTGGAAGTTTAGAATCCATTTTATCTGAAATGGCCTTCTTCATCTCCTCAATATCACTCTTCATGGTGTTGACATCCCTACCATGTTGGAAGCCTTGGATTTGTTGAAGTTGCAGGGAGGCTAGATGTGCCTAAAGGAGCTTCTTGGTGCTGGCATTAGTAGTGGTTTGAAGAGCAGTATTTGTCTGATTGATTAGTTGGATCAGGGTTGTCTTGAAGTAGTGCTCATCACAGTGCTTTGAAAATGCCCATGATGGCATACCTGATCTTGAACTTGAACCTACTTCTCCCCCTATGTCCATTGCCTCATCTTCACTATCCCCACTCCCATCACCAAAGAAATCAGCTGAACCACCAGTCTCATAGTCCACATCACCAGCTGTAGAAGGCAAAGATGTGATGGCATCCTTGGCCCTTAGCATAGACTGAGTGGTATGCACCTGATTGAGCATCATTTCTGCATTGTCATTGCCCTGTTCAGCTAGAAGTTGATAAGCTGGAACAGGGTGAGTAAATGCCTCAGCATCAAGGGAGGTGGAATCTATAACAACTTTAGGTTACTGAGATAGTCCCTCCCTGTCTGCATCCTGGACATTCATTGACTCACTAGCAGTGCCATCCATCCTTATAGCTTAAGTACCTACATTTCTCTCGTTACTCTCTTTTGTTGCATCAGGGTCTCACCCTAGCTCCCCACCCTCACCTTCACCTACTAAGGTAGGACTCCTCTCACTTTCTTTTGCCAATCGTGAAGAAATGGATTACATAGTTTCACTCATTTCCTCTCCTTTTTCTTGGGAGCAACCCAGACTCTCACTTAAAACACTCTTCTCTCTCAATCCTAATAGTGACTGTATAACCACTAAATCTTCTGCACTTGAAATAAGTGAAGTTTGAGGCTGTGCCGAGATACTCGACGGATGAGTGGTATCCATTGGGTGAGTGGTTTTTCAATCCGACGGATGACTGCTGTTAAGCTTATCCGTCGAGATACAATCACCGTCGACGGATGAGCAATATTCTATCAAGAGAGTAGAAATGAATGAATTTGGAAAAGAAACTATTATGGACTCTGTGCTGATTGATGATATTCTGGGCACAGATGATTCAACAGTTCCTGAAAGAATTGGAAAGTGAGCCAACAAATCATCTAAAAGATGATGCTCACTTGCACTAGATTTTGGCTTCCCCAACAGAGTTAAAGAAGGGGAATCAGGAATTGATGTGTTTATCATATCCACATCCAGAGAATTTGTTGGTGAGTTTGGTGTTTGAGGTGCTTCTATGACTAGAGATTTTGGCTGGGACTCCACATTTATTGGAGCCACATCAAACTGAATTTGTGAAGGTGCAGTGACTGTGTCTTTTGCACCAGTTTGTGCAGTGCGTGTACACTGTACATCCCTAAGGGTTTTAGACTTCTTCTTTCTGGAATAAGTTTGGGGTGAGCTTGTGTCCCTAACCCTCTTGGCCTATGCTCTTGGTTGAGAGCTTTGTTCAATAACTATATCATTTTGGGAGGATGAAGCTAGAAATGAGCTTTTATCCTTTTTAAGCACTACAGTTTGTTGGGAAACTGCAGTGTGGCTAGGCTGGGATCCACTCAACTCTCCATCCTTATCCTTAGGGTTTTTTTTGTGTTCACCCCTTCCCTCACCTATCTTGCCCTCCTTCACACTCCCCTCTTTGGTTTTAGTGGATTTTGCAACTGTCATCTTTTGAGAGATACCAGAGGGGGCTTTCTTAGATTTGGTTTTTGAAGTAATTGCAGGTTTGGTGGCTTGGGTAGGCAACTGTTGGGTCATTGACACATGTAAGGCATATGTCATAGCCTATTTGTATATTCGAGGATTTAACTCAACTCAAATAAGAATGTAATAAGTGAATAGTGGATATACCGTCAAAGAGATCTCGCAAAGTAACATCTGTCAAAGGATTCAGAAATAAGGTTCATATACATACTTGAGAAGTTAATTCACTGGAAGAAGTTCAAGAAATTGATCAAGCCTCAGTGATTCAAATCAAGATTGTGGATTTAATCAAGTGACAGAGATCTCGTCAGGGTATCAAAGAATTACAAGGATTTAATCTGAAGAAAATCAATTATCAAAGTCAAGACATGAAGAAACGTCACGGAAGTTAGTCACTCATGAACCAGACAATACATCAAGTGTCAACATTGAAGTGGTGGAATTGATTCATAATTCTCAGTGATTTTCAGAAGATTTTCAGAAGAATGGTTGCTGCTCATGATTAGTATTAATTCTCTATTAATTAATTAAGTCATATAATTTAATTAAGAAAATAAATTATATCTGCAAAGATTAATTTATTTATTAATTGAATTAATTGATTAATTAATTCAGAATTAATATTAAGAATTTTCAGAAGTTTAATTGGATTAAAAACAGTCTAAATCAGCAAGAAAATTGAAAATGAACTAGCATGACAATCTGGATTGTCATACCGATTGTCATGCCAAGTCATTTCAATAGTCATACCGAAAGTTCTACTGGGAAGGAGATTGTCTTGCTAGTTCAACTGATTGTCATACCGAAAGTCATTGTAGTTCAATCAGATTGTCTTGCTAGTACAATCAATAGTCCTACTGATTGTCTTGCTAAGCTCAGGATTGTCTTGCCAGTTCAATGAGAGTCTGTTGATTGATTTAAAAAGAATAGAAGCAGCATACATTCATTATCATCCATACAGAACACAAGTCAACAATACAAGAACTCAGCAGAAAAGAGAAGCAAAATATTTCATCCTTCATCTACAAACTTCAAGATCATAATTTCTAGTTTGTAAAGTTAAATCCAATCAACTAGAAATCACTCTCTTGTTCTTGTGTAACTATCTAGCGGATCAAAATCCCTAGAACTTAATCTCAAATTGCGTTTAGCATTTGAATCTTTTTATTGCAAAAATAGAAAAAGTTCATGTCAAATTTATTCTAGAATTGTGATAATTAATTTGAGATTAATTCCTTGTAATCGATATCGTTGTTGTAACACCTTTCAAGTTTAATAATATTCTTATTTAACTTGAATTTTGTTTCACATTTTTATTCCACATTTAATTCGATTATTCGGTATTGTTTGTATTCAACCCCCTTCTACAAACACATTGGGACCTAACAACACAGTTGCCATTGCCACACTAGAACTCAAAGAAATTAGTGAGGTTGGAATAGTGGTAGGGATAGATGAACTTACCTCACTTACCTGAGGTGCTTCCATTACAGGGAAATAGAACAATGGCACATCCTTGTGATGATTGGCCCTGTTCAAATCTGCAATGAGCCTTCTCTCTTGAACCCAACAATCTAATTTGTTGTTTGGGTTCTCAAGCACAATCTCTTCACAGAGGTGGTTAGCTAACATTATAAAGAATCTAGCATAATACACATTTTTACCTCTTTTATTTACCTCTCCTAATTTAAAGCCTAACTCAAACAAGACAAGGTCACTGAAATTATAGAATTTATCTGTAACTAGCATGTAGAGCATGTTAAGCATGGATATATTGACTGAATCAAAATTACTGATTTTTCCTGAAAAGACCTTTGTCACAACATCACAAATAAAACTCCATTCTTTCCTAAGACCCATTCTCCTAATGTCACTTAACTTAGAAGTAGAAAGAGTATATTTCATGGAATTAAGCATATTGATTATATCAGTGTCAGTGTGTGGTGAGGTCACAGTGTTATCAGGAATCTTGAAACATGCTTTTATAACATCACTATTGATACAGAACTCTTTACCTTTAATGGTGAGTGTGATTTTCTTATCTGTTGAGTTGTAGGTAGCAGTGGTCCACATCTCTTCAACAACTTCACAGAAGATTGTGGGTGATTCCAGTATGGTATAGCTGAGCTTGTAATTCCTCACAAAGTCCATCATCTTGTGATAGTCACCAGATTGCTGAATACCCTTGTTCACTAGTGTAGTGAAATTGTTCTTCTCATAAATAAACCCAGTTTGAGACATAATCTTTACAACAAGTGTCGTTGTTAGAGAATAAGAGCTTGAAGAGAAAGAAAGTAAGTGCTTTGAGAGAGAATGCTATTTGAGCAGTTGAATTGAGAATGATAAAAAAAAGCAATTGAAATGAAATAGGCTTTTATACTATCTCAAAAATAACTGTTAAAAATAATAAAGTAAAATATAGTAACCAATAGAAATTTCCTAAAATAGCCGTTTAAAAATAAACTGTAAACATTCCACCCATTATCCATCGTGTTATGCTTACAAACTGTAAGTATACTCGATGAATAATATTCAGGAAATTAACGGCTAAGATTAAGACAATTCGACGGATGAGGATAAACTGTTATCCATCGAGTCATAAAATATTCCAGAAAAATAATTGATTTTTATTAGCAAATTGTATTCCGACGGATGATCAAACTCGATGGATAAAGATCATCCGTCCAGATGTAAATTTTGACTTAGCCAAAATTTCATCCTACACTGAAAAATCAATTAAATTTCTGGCTGCATTTCAACTTGCAAATTAACTCATAAAAATCTAGAAATAATTGAGCATACCTAACTCACTTACCACCCTTGAAAAGGTGGATTCATCCAGTGGCTTGGTAAAGATATCTGCAAGCTGCTTCTCACTTGGAACAAAATGTAGTTCTATAGTACCATTCATTACATGTTCCCTTATGAAGTGGTACTTGATATCTATGTGCTTTGTCCTTCAATGTTGTACTGGATTTTCAGTGATGGCAACTGCACTTGTGTTGTCACAGAAAATAGGTATCCTTTCAACTTGCAAACCATAGTCTAGAAATTGATTTTTCATCCATAAAATCTGTGCACAGCAACCGCCAGCAGCAATATATTCAGCATCAGCTGTAGAAGTAGAAACTGAATTTTGCTTTTTACTGAACCAGGACACAAGCTTGTTTCCTAGAAATTGACAGGTTCCTGTAGTACTTTTTCTATCAATTCTACAACCTGCAAAATCTGTATCTGAATACCCAGTTAGATCAAAACCAGAATCTCTAGGGTACCAAATGCCAAGTTTTGGTGTTCCCTTGAGATATCTGAAAATTCTCTTAATAGCTATTAAGTGAAATTCTCTAGGATCAGCCTGAAATCTAGCACATAAACATGTAGCAAACATTATATCTGTCCTACTAGCTGTTAAGTACAAAAGTGAGCCAACTATGCCCCTATAACTTGAAATATCCACAGACTTTTCAATAGTGTTTAATTCAAGCTTAGTTGCAGTGGCCATGGGGTTTTTTGCAGATGTGCAATCCACTAGATCAAACTTCTTTAAAAGATCAAAAATGTATTTAGTTTAACTAATGAATATTCCATCACTAACTTGCTTAACTTGTAAACCATCAATTTGGATCAACTTACTTTGCATACTTACTTTGCATCAATTTGGATCATACTCATTTCATTCTTACTTTGCATCAATTTGGAAAACTTTTTGCAAAGTTCCTCATTTATAGAGCCAAAAATAATATCATCTACATAAATTTGAACAAGTATACTAGAGTCATTAACATTTCTGAAAAATAAAGTTTTATCTACAGTACCTCTTGTGAAGTGATTTTCCAAAAGGAACTTTGATAAAGTGTCATACCAGGCTCTAGTTGCTTGCTTCGGTCCATAAAGTGCTTTCAAAAGATAATAGACATGTTCTGGAAAATTTGGATCGTCAAAACCAGGAGGTTGACTGACATAGACTTCCTCCTCCAAATCTCCATTCAGAAAGGCACTTTTGATATCCATTTGATAGACCTTGAAATTGACATGGGCTGCATAGGCTAGGAAGATTCTGATGGCTTCAAGTCTTGCAATAAGAGCAAATGTTTCATCAAAATCTATTCCTTCTTATTGACAATAGCCCTTAGTAACCAATCTAGCTTTGTTCCTGACTACTATGCCATTTTTATCCATCTTGTTTCTGAATACCCATTTGGTGTATATTGGATTATTTCCTTTAGGCTTGGGCACCAGCTTCCATACATTATTCCTTTCAAATTGGTTTAGCTCCTCCTGCATAGCTAAAATCCAATCAGGATCTAACAAAGCTTCTTCTACCTTCTTTGGTTCTTCCTTGGAGAGAAAGCTGTTATATAGACATTCTTCTTGAGTTGCTTTTCTGGTTTGAACTCTAGAAGAAACATCACCAAAAATAAGCTCAAAGGGGTGATCTTTTGTCCATTTCCTTTGTTGAGGTAGATTAGCTCTAGATGAAGAGGCCTCATTGTTTTCTTGAAGTGAGATTGAGTTTTTACTGTTAGAAACTCCCCCTGAGTTTGTGGATCTTTGATTTGAGAAAGGGGAACTTTCTGTAGGTGATCTATCTTGACTTCCTGCTCCTTTTGATAACCCGGCGGATGGTGAATTTTGAGTACCAACAGATGAAGCGGGTTGTCTCCCGACGGATAAAGCAGATTGCCTCCCGACGGATGAAGCATTATACAACTCGACAGATGTTGAGTTTTGTGCTTCATTGGTAGTAGATTTTTCTGAATTATCCTTTGATACTATTTCTTGATCACTTTCGTCATCACTATCATCACTAACCATCTCCACATTGTCGAATTTGAGGCTCTCATGGTAATCTCCATCTTGCAATCCTTCAATCTTTTTATCATCAAACACAACATGTATTGATTGCATAATAATGTTGGTTCTTAGATTGTAGACTCTATATGCTTTACCAACAGCATATCCAATAAAAATTCCTTCATCTACTTTAGCATCAAACTTCCCATTTTGATCAGTTTGATTTCTCAGAATATAGCATTTACAGCCAAAGACATGAATAAAATTTAGAGTTGGCTTCTTGTTCTTGAACAATTGATAGGGAGTCATGCATCTTGCTTGATTAACCAGAGAAATATTCTGAGTGTAGCATGCAGTATTAACAGCTTCAGCCCAGAAATATGTTGACAATTTAGATTCTTCAAGCATTGTCCTTGCAGCTTCAATAAGTGATCTGTTCTTCCTTTCCACTACTCCATTCTGTTGTGAAGTTCTTGCTGCTGAAAACTCATGCAGAATCCCATTTTCCTCACAAAATGCTCTCATGACAGAATTCTTGAACCCAGTTCCATTGTCACTCCTGATTCTTCTAAACTTGAAATCAGGGTGATTATTGACTTGCCTTATGTAATTGATGATGATTGCACTAGCCTCATCTTTAGACTTTAGGAAATATGTCCAAGAGAACTTTGAGAAATCATCTACAATTACAAGGCAAAATCTTTTCCTTGAGATTGACAACACATTGACTGGTCCAAACAAATCCATGTGTAGCAGTTGCAAATGCTCTTCAATTGTTGAATCAAGTTTCTTCCTGAATGATGCTTTAATCTGCTTCCCTTTTTGGCAGGCATCACACAATCCATCCTTAGAAAACTCCACTAGAGGAATGCCGCTAACCAGTTGTTACGACCGGCATTTTATGTAATATTATTTGTGAATAATATTAAGTTAAATAAAAATATATTCAATGCTTGTACGTTTGTGTGAGTGAAAATTTCTGCATTATAAATTTGCTTTGGGTAGTATATGATTTTTCAAAGCAAGAATTTATTTAATTTCTTTATTTTTGATTTATAAGGAATATTCTAAGCTTTGGAAAAATTTTCTTTTAAAAGACATTTTGTACACAAATTTTGAAAATGATTTTTATAAAGTCTCTAAAAATCCAAGTTATTTTATGGTATAAATTTTATAATTTTTGAACTTGTACTTTATTATATAAAAATAAATCTTTGGAAATTAGTTGCTTAATAATTATCAAATTACATGAATAACCTTGCATGCAAACTCTCTTCTATTTAACCAAAGGGCAAAGAAGACATTCTCCACCCCACTAACTCACATTTTGCTAGCCAAATTACCTCCTTGACCTTGCATGCAAACTTGCCTAACTTTAGCTAGAGGGTTACTCTTGTCATTTCCTAAATCCACTCACATTTAGTCTAGTCAAAGACATAAAAACAAAACTAAAGTGATGATCACTCCATTTTCACTCCACCCTCCCCTTTTCTCCTCCCTCCCTCTCGGCTCAACCCTCACTCTCGGCCATCCCATAGCCGAGGCCCTCCATCCCCTTCATTTCTTCATTCTTTCACCCAAACAATCATCTTATATTCAAGTAATTTTACTCCCTATATGTTATTCTTATATATTTCAAAAGTATAGAGTGAAAAACCTATGTTTTGACCTTGCATGGTGATGTTTTTGTTAAACTCAAAGTGAACCTCCTTGATTCTTGTGAATCTAAGGCTTTCACCATGAGTTATAGTATCATAGGGTCAAGAATGGCTAGACATAAGAGTGTTACACCTATGCGAATGCTGTTTTTACCCTAATCCATTCGGCCATGACTTGATAGGAGCCGAATGGATGGTGTTTTGTTGCCTTGTTAACATTTTTGTGTATTTTGTGATGATAACATGAATTTTGTAGTAAAGTCTTGATAAAATCCTTTTGCATGCTAGTTGATCATTTAGTTGTAATCCATGTTAGGCTTGCATGTTGAATTATGATAAAAATTTATTTGGAAATCATGTTGTTTTGGTTTGAAAAACCCGAAGGCATGCATGCATGTGGAATTCTCTTAGTTTGTTGTGAAATTTTGATTATTTGGAAAGATTTTGTTAGTGAGCCTTAATTTCAGTAGGAATAATGTGATAATATTGATTTATGCTTCTTGTTGCATGGTAATAATTTGTGGTTATCTTTTATAAAAATATATATCTTGTTGTTTCAAAGGCATGAAGATTTGCGATTTGTTAAGAGTAGTCTCTTTTGTTTTGCCATAGTTGCACCTTAGGTAAGGATGATCTCACCAAGGGTATTTTAAGAAAAAGGGAGTTAGTTCAGTAGAATACCAAGTATAGGTCTTGGTTTAAGTATTTAGTTGTTGTTAGTTGGGTTTGTCAAGTTAAAATCTTGGAAAATGAGAAGTTATAGTTTCTGCAGAAAAATCAGTTTAGTACCCTGAGGTTTAGAGTGAGTTTTGACCATGTCATTGATGTGCACTTTGAGGCCCAAGCCACCAGAAGTTAGTATGGGGAGTATATAATAGGTTTTAGGAGTTGGTTGGAGGTTTGCATGTCATTTGGTTAGGTGCACAAGTAGAATAACAAAATCTGTCCAGCAGGGGACAGTTTTGTTGCAACTTAGAAATAGGGAGATTTGGCCATGTCATGGGTAGGCCCTCATTAGGCCCAATTGGGCCTTAGTTAGAGGGTATGTCAGAGAAGTTTTTCCAACCATAGTTCATAGGATATGAGCTAGAACCATGTGCCACAAGTTAATTCAAGTCAGGGCATTTTCTGCCCAGAAAAACAGGGGAACCTTGGACTTTTAGCTTAGGCCCAAGAAGGCCCAAGCCAGGCCTTTGAGCCACATCAAGCTTATGAGATGCCCTTAGGTCAGGAGAGTCTTGTGTAAAAATTTTGAAGAAAAACTTGTAGTTTAAGAGTGTCTAATGCACTCAAGAAACCTTAGTTACCATTCTGAAATTTACACCAGTGAGCACTTTCACTTATCACATAGTTTTAGGACACTTAGAAGTGAGTATTAGGTCGACCACCATAGTTGTAAGATAGTATAAGGTCAGTAGAACAAAAGGCACAAGTGAGGGTCAATAGGTTTTGGATAATTTAGGAAAGGCACATTGAGTTAGGAAGCCCAAATTCGAAGACTTCGCTTAGTTAGCGACCAAGTAATTTAAGTGGTGAGTCGAGATCATCCAAGCCTAGTGTGGCGTTATGGTGTATGTGATGTTATTTGGTATTAATATACGATATGTGATTATGTGGCTACGTGTGTATATTTAAAAATATAAATGTTGGATATGAATTAAGTGTGTATAGGCCTAAGTGCCATCCATGTTTAATTTCGGGTTGTAAATAGGTTAAGATGGAAAGAATATATTATAATGAGGATTATTATTATTTATGTAGGATCTCGAGACGAGGGAAAACTTGCCTTAAAAGTCGAGTGAAGCTCCAGTTGTTGCTCCTACCAGTCAGACCAGACCAGTCTATCTCAAGGCAAGTGATTCAACTTGACCTTCGTATTTGCTGTAAACAGTTCATATATATATATCGATGCAATTATCCTGAGTCATTTTGATGTATTTAAATCAAGCGTATCTTTTGTTTATCTTTGAGTTACATAGAGATGCCATGAACCCTCGAGTACATATTGCAAGTAGTTCAAAAGTCTTTCATGATAGTTTAATGCCATGATAAATTAGAGATGCGTTATAATATCTTATTGATCCTTTTGTTTATCATGCTATTGATCCCTGAGAAATCTTGATGTTGCACCCTGATGCTTTGATTCAACTCTTGAAATAACCTCGATAGAAACTTTATCTTGATACCTAAAAGCCAATCATTTCTTAAATACATTCATGATTGTTTGATAACCCTATCCTTACCCTAAAGCTTGATACCCTGTTATACACTGAGCTGATGATCGCTTTCTTTATATTTTAACACCTTTATCCTATTGGAACCAGTGATGCCTATCTTTTGATGTTCTAATACCTATATCTTGTCTACAACCGTTGCTTTAAGCCTAGTTTGGCATTACTCTTTCATCTTATCCAATAGCCTGGCTTAATTTCCTTGTCTAAGTTCTTGTTTATGGAAACCTCTCAATTACCCTAATATAGTAAAGACTAGTAGATCATGGCCCTGAGATTTAGTGTCATATTTCCAGTGTTTCAAGTTGATCTATAATCCCTTGATAAAAATAATTACAGTCGAAAGAGATTTTGTCATAAATCGGCATCAGTTTTTAAAATGATTAAAACGTGGATTTTTCAGTCCCAAAGGGGGACAAATGTTTTCTTGAATGGTGGATCTGGACTGAGACGCGAGTCCTTTCCACACTTATATTAGGCTTAAAAGTTGCCTAGGGATTCCCAATAATGTTTTAGAACCCAGCGAGGTTCGGGATTACTTCGCGGCTGATCACCGGCTGTAATCCGTAGCGTCATAAAATGATTTTGATTAAGAATGGTTTTAAAATTTGTTTTGATGCAAGCAAAATGATGCCAACTCACATAAGTTTTATCTCTCGATTATCATTGATTATGTCATTCCATTGTCATTCCTAAAGGTATATCTCGATTTATGCTTTGCGTTGTATTGTTAGCACTTGTTGAGCTTTTGGCTCACTTCTTGCTTTACCCTGATATTACAGCTAGCAGCCATGGTTAGATTCAAGCAGACTGCCCGTAAGACCTGTGATGTTGATGCTTATGTTCGAGCTCAGGTAGAATAAGTAATAATAGTTGTGTGAGGACTCGGTATTTGTAATCAGATGTAATAGTTGGTAGTGTTGGGCTGTTCCAAACCCTAAACTGTAAGATCTTGGATTTTGGTTGTGTAGTACTCAATAAAATGATGTAATAGCTATAATTATTTTGCTATTTAAGTTGGGGGTGTGACACTTGTTCTCCGCCTCATTCTTCTCTCTGTAAACCCTAGATCAATTTCATCATTTTCTTTCAAAAATTCGATGAATATAAACTAATACTATGCTTATTTCTTATATCTCGTTGTTTATAACATACAATTGATGATTAATCGTGTTTGGGTTGGAAAAACAAATGATTTCGATGATAAAAATCAATGATATCTATATGAATCCATCGAGAATCATCAAATCAAACATTCAAATCATGTGTATATACATATATACTTTCGTTTTTGATTCGATTATAACTGATTTGATGAACCCTAACCAGTTTATTGAGATAATATGCAGGAGAAGAACGGAATCGAGCCTACAATCAAACAGAAATGAAGAAAAAGGAGTGCATGCGGTGTTTTGGAAGTTGACTCAGTCCGCGACTGAGTCAACCAGGTAAGACCTGTAAGCCAGGCCAGGCTACAGGCTCAGATATGAACAAATTAAACCCTAACAGTGTGCTACTGATTTAGTTCTTGTGAAATCGAAGAGTTGAAGCTTCTGTAATTGAAATTTATGAAGATATATGTGTTATTTGCAGAGATTATTTGAATGATATGATTAATTCTTTACGAAATTGACTTGGTTTATCAATTGATTTTACGAGTTCATAAACTAAGATATTTATATATGGTTGTTGAGGAATTTCTTGAAATATGTTTCAATTCTGGTATGAACAAAACGTTATTTGTGATAATATTTGATAAAATCAAGTCAATTATGTCTGATTAATCAAAACTGATGTATGTTGGATATTTGTGAAATTTGTTCCTAAAAACTGCCTTGTTTTGATTTAAAGATAACTCCCTGTGAAATATAAGTGAAAAATCAAACTCAGACAAGTGTTTAAGCATATGGGTTCTTAATCTGAAGTATAGGTGATCTTAATCTGAGATATGTGTATGAATATGGTTAATATTTGTCACTGATTTGAGTAAACCTCCAGTTAAGAGTCACTTGATGGGATCAATACTAAAAGCTGTGATCAAAATTGAAGTATATATCTAGTATGTGAACTTTTGACTGACTCTGGTTTTGTGTCATCTGGGATAAATCAAATTCAGTATAAGTGTTTAAATATATGTGATCATAAATTAATATATATATATACTATGTATAATTGTAATTTTAGGTATGTCACTGTTTTGACCATATTAAAACTCCAAGTGTGATTTATTAGGTGAAATCAAGACTACAGTTGATTATGTGCTAATTTTGATAAATATTTATACATGTGAATTGCTAGTGAATTACTATGCAAAATGTATCTTGAGTTAACTGTTGTTCTGAGTATAACAGTCCTGAATGAACTATCTTTAGATATGAACTGATTTGATATAAACTGATTAAAGTGTGAACTTTTCTTGATAGAATCTGATTCAGTGAATAAGATGCATAAATATTGCTTTATATTGTATGATCCAAAGAACTATGTGGTCTTATTGAAATAGATCTTTTAATTCTCTTAATCAAAATAACTCAGGCTTGATAATACTCAATAATGGGATAAAGTCATCAACTTATTATTTATGAATGCTTACTGATCCATGGCTGAGTTAATATTTATGAGAAATTAAGTGTTTAACAGTTTATCATGTATCTGGACTCATTGTATCCTATCAGTATCTACTTGAATCAATCTACAAGGTGTCCTGTGCTTATGATCTTTTGAAATCTGTGCACTTATTTGATCTGTCAGATTTATTTTGAATTCAAAATGTGATATACTTCCTGATTCATTGAACTTCTGTGTACTTCAATCTTCATCTTTATCTGTGATATATATGTACTCTTGTACACTATGATTGATTACACTGTGATGATTTACTATAGATTAATGTATGAATTTAAAGGTTTAATGCAAGAAATGAAAACACAAGCACACACTGCCCTCACAGAAAGACCTGGAAGGGGAGCCTTGAGCACCTCTGTATCTGGATCACTGTTTTGATTAATGGCCACTTAGAGATCTTAGGAAGAACACTCTAAAATGCCATGAAGAAATTATGTTTAAATCTGACTTAGTGTTTATTCTGTGTAATTGTGTGATATTAATTGCTATCTGAATTAAATGGAATTACACATGTAATATAAATGCATCAGATGTGTTAAATGTGATATTACTCTCATAAATTCTTTATCATTTAACATAATCTACCTATAGATATAAATGCATTATTCTGTGTTAAAAACAAAAAGGTTATTCCATTAATATCTGTGAAAAGGTGCTGCACTTTTTGCATATTCAGGACAGCCATCTGAACACTCTTAAATGCATAATTTGTCATCTTACTAGAAGTCTATGTTGCACTTCACCTTTATGTCACACAGTTTCCCAAAATCTGTGTACTATGTACTTAAAATAGTATTAAAAGTATAATCAGACACTTCTGTCACTATTTTCCTATAACTGCTATAAATATATCTTGTCCTAGAATAACTAAGTAAATACCTAGGATTTGGACTTATGTGACACAGCATGCTTTGGGAAACTGCACTTAATGATAAACACTGTTCATGAACAGTAAAAGTGACTTTGAAATGAAATTATTTTCTAAACTGATCTTGGATTTTGTGCAATGTGCATGCATATATACTTGTTACTTGCTGCATTCACACACACTCAAACACTGAGAAAAAGGCTTAGAGGGTCAAACCTCAGGAAATCACCAGGAAATCAAACCTCAGAAATGAACCAAATGCTCAAAAATAAACACAAACAGTTCCAAACCCCCTCCTCCAGACCTTGCAAACCCTTCCAACTCAAAGAAATACCTAGACCTTGTCCAAAATGTCCAGCCTGACATTTTTGTGAATCTGACTGGTGAAGTTGAGAAGGTAATCAGATCTGCTAAATGGGATGGGTTAGTCTTTCATTTGTGTAGACAGTATTTCATACATCTGATGGGTGAATTCTATTGCAAGATGAATATCATTAAGGGAGTAGATGGTTTGCTACATTTTACTACAACTGTGAACAAGAAGGTTATTTGCATTGATAACAAGAGTCTAAATAGAGCTTTGCATTTACCTTTACACCTGTGTGAACTTCCTTGTCATGATATTTACTCATTGTTTGTCTTTAACAAAGCTGAGTATGAGTTAATGTTGGGTGTCCTCTGTGAATCTGATGTGCCTTTAGGGTTGTGTGATGTTAACTGTGGTATCCATTTTAAGCATTTTAAAGGGGTATTTCAACACTTAGTTTTAATAATTAGGGCCAATGTGTTACCTAAGCCTAATCAAAGCAAGTATTTTGACTTTTATGATGTAAAACTCATTTACCTCCTTTATAATAACAAGATAAACTTCAGTATATCCTATGTAATCTTGTTAAACATAATAAATGCTAATCTGGTAGGATATATGCCCTATGGTCTTCTCATTACATCCTTCTTTCTGATGTGTAATGTTCACCTTCCTGAAAAATTTGCTAACTTGGGTGATTCTCATATCACCAAAGACTATATCAGACCTCAGATCTCCCTTAAAACCTGTGAACCTCAAGAGGTTGAACCTACTGTACTTCCTCCAGTACTTAGAGAAGAAGACATCTTCCTCTCAAATTATGAGTCTGTGAGAGTCATGATTAGTGAGCTTAAAACTGAACTTAAAAAGGTTAAAACAGAAAATAAGGAGATTAAGGAAAAGGTGACTTACCTAGAAAGTGTGACTATATCCTGTAAGAATAGAATTTCCTATTTAGAGAACCTAGCTGGATCAAACCTAGGGGAACCTAGTTTGACTGACCTAGAGATGGTGAACTCATTCCAAGTTCCAGTCTCAAATGACTTAGATATAGTTCAGGAATTAGAGGATATAGGCATGGATGCTAGAGGACCCCCCATTGAACTCTTACCTGATTTGATTCATGTTTGTGATGTGGATGGAAATGTGATTGGATGATCTGTGTCTGTTGAACTTGAAGTGGTGTGTGATTCTGTGCTACTTAACTCTGCTGATCTGATGTTAACTTTTGCATCTTTAACTTTATTTGTAATGAATGGAACTAGCTGTTGAACTTGTAACTTTCTGGAGTGTATACACTCTTTTTGCTTTGTAATGTTAAGACAGGTACAAATGTGTGTTCTCTTTAATCAGTGAACCACACTGATTGAAATGGAACATTTTTGGTTTCTTGTGAATATAAAATTTGCATTCTGTTACATTCTCTTGTAGTACTGTATTTATGCCTTTACGGATCACTAATATGCATCTACAGGTACTGTGGTCAAGTTACTAAATGGTTGTACTGATAATTTTAAAGAAATGATTTCAGTTTGCTAATAATTGAGTTAGTTAAACAGTTTGATATCTTAGAAGTACAATTGCCTTGTTTAAATCTGACTAGTCTACTAACCAGTTGTATTCAGTCCACTAGTTCAAAGAATATATATGGATTAGCAACTATGTATACTAATCATTTTTGCAGATTAACAAGTTCATTTCTCAAAAACTCATACAGTGCACAAACAAAATGCAAAAGAAGTGTATTTGATAACTACACACTCACACATATCACTCAGGTATGAAAGGTACACACTGTTGGACTTATTCAAATTGTATTGTAATTATCATTTATTTAACTTATAACATGATAAGTTAGAATCAGTTTAGAATAATTTGAATGTAAACAGTCGGTTCCTTAGATTGTAGTAGTATTTATCCCATGTAAACTGCAAGAATGGTTATGAGTTTTAGATAAAAAGCACTGCAGTAGCATGTATTAGTCTTCTGGATCTGTAAACAATACAAAACATAGAATGTATTAGGCTCTCTCATGTGTAACAATTTCTAGTGCAAGACTATACTCTGTATTATTTCTGTGCAACTCGAAAGGGTCATACGTACTTCTACTCAATCATCATGCATGCAACTAAACTGGTATATGTTTGATAAATAGGTTTATGTTTGATAATTCAAGTTTAAAAGGATTTGTGTAAAACACGTTTGTATTTTCAGTCAAACTCTTTTTGTGATTGCTTAAAACGAAACTAAGGTTTTAAAGTATGCTTTAATCAAGGTTTAAAATCACAAGATGACATGCAGTTGATCTCAGTTAAGGTCTACAAAGTCTGATATATATATTGGGTAATTCTTTAACAAGCTATGCATGAAAAATTCGAATCACAAGACTAGTTTAAAAGGTATAAGTTCGTAAATGGTTTCTTATACAAAAAAGTTACTTCTTTAAACTAAACTGCAGTTAGCCTGTTTTAGCAAGAGTCTTAAAAATCCGAAATTATGCATGCAACAAGGCCAAAAAAACGTGTATAAATGAATTACACTTAACATGTTTTAAGGTCTATAAAACTATCATTGTTTGATTCAAGCTATGTATGCCTAAAATCTAACATGCTTAAATCAGAAACTAACCTGCATAAATGAAACTGAAAACCATTAAGAAACTACTTGCACTTATTCCATGTTTTAACATGATCATATTGTTTCTAAATTGGGATTCACCTACTTTTTGTTATCTTCCAAACAAAAGGGGAAGAGAATTTAAAGTGTTCTATTGTAAACTAAAGAGAAATAAAAAGGGAAAAGAGTACTTAAATGAATTTAGCCCCCTCAATTTTTTAAATGCATGATTTTGCTAGATAATCACTATGCTTTAATATTTCTGAAATATCTAACAAGGTTTTGCAGGATTTATCCTAAGAGAGGAATCAAGCTGAGTACCTTAAACTGTATAAGCAAAAATATTTTAAAACTCATGCATACACCAAGGGGAAGCACACACTTGAAAATTTTAAATTTTATGCTTGTTTGGCAAATACCAAAAAGGGGAAGATTGAAAGGATATCTTCGATATATTATTTATTTTGGTATTTGTATGATTAAATATAAAATTTAAGTACACTTAGATCCTCTCCATTAGGACATGATTTTAATTGATCAAGATCAAAGTCAAATAGTCAAACCAGCTAAATTATTTTCAAAGACTATTTATAAAAAGAGACATTCCATTATTCTAAAAACAATCAAAATTATATTTTATGGAATATATCTCTAAGGCAATTTGATCAAATAATAAATATCAAGTTATGATATTTTTTAGATTACAGTTGCAACATCAATAAGGCAAAAAACTCGAATAAGGAATATATCAGAAATATTCTTTAGAGATCTCGTGCTAAATAAAAAATGTTTTACTCTTCGCTCCAAAATATATCTCTACATATAATCAAAAGAGTTTTTATCCAAAGATTATTAATATTCATGATTGGAATATTAAAATCCAGTTCTACAACTCAGTTCTGTATACTTACAGTAATTTTCTTCCGATTCGTAAAATCAGCATCTCTCGGAGAAAATCATTCAAAAATACTCAAACAAATTTCCTATCCTCCAAATATATCTCACATATTAGGAAATATATTTTAATTATTTATACAAGTCAAAACTTTGGTCAAAAGATCCATTTCCTTTATTTTTAGACCAATGGTATTTTTACTCGGAAGAAAGACTGACAGAACAGTTTTATTTTTAGATAAAATACTTCCACATGCCAGAATGACTTGAAATTTTATATGGATCATTTAAATGGTATTTTCTAAGTATGGTAAAAATTTCGTAGTATTCAGAGAATTTTTGTCCGGACACAAAAATCGAGGCAGTTGGTCCCACAGTTGACCACGTTTGACCTAGTTACCATTGACTAAAGTTGACCAAAATTTTCAGGACATCATTTTATAATATTTAGATAATTATCATATTTTTTATGATATTTATTTAAGAGTTTTTGGGGTGGTCATAATTAATGGTGCTTAATCCTTAATTAAAGTGATTAAAGAATGATTAAAAGAAAAGGAAAATATATATTTAATATATATATTTCAGCTGGGATTTGAATGAATACTAGCTTGTGTTTCCTTCCCACTTGCAAAGAAACACAACCTACTTGCCATGTCATCAATCCATGTGATACACTCCATCCACCATCCATTCCTTCTCAAATCTCAACCATTCATTCCACCCAATTTCCTCTATAAATAAACCCCAACCCCAACCCATTTTAACTAAGCTAAAGAGCCAAATACTTGATGGGAATTTTTCCAAAAGTGCTTCTCTTCATCTCTTTCAAATTCTATACACACACTTCTTCTCAAAAACCTTCTCTCTCTTAAATATATACACATATACTTAAGGTTTTTGATATCCAAGCTTAGCTTCACCCAACCAAGCTTGTTCCCACCAAGTGAGCTCATCCACCACCACTTTCCAGCCTCCCGAAGGACTGCCCAAGTTCGTCCATAGTGCCAAAATCCGGCCGAACCTCCGGCGAATTTTTCCGGTAAACTTTTCCGACCGTTTTCCAAAAGTGGTGAGTTTTTAGCTTCTTCTTTGGTTTTCTTTATTTTGAGCTTTGTACTTAATTTCTCTACTTAATCTCAAGCTCTAATACAAGATCTCCTATAAAGAAGGTTCTCTAAAAAAGAGAACGAAAATTCGAACTCGGAATTCGAATAAGTACTTGATCTTCAAACCGAAGCTCTAAACGAAGAAGATCTATAATATACAAGTACTTAAATCTCTAAATAACACCTCACGAGTGAGATTTCATAAATCTCTAAATAACTCCTCTTGAGTGAGATTTCATATTTGACATCACGAGTTGGTCAATTACTTGCACTTCATTTATCTCGACCTTGACCAACATATTTCGTGAATATAGTATCATTACGAAAGGTATCGTCTTATAACCCCTTCTAGCATCTTTAGTGTTCCGGGGGATTGTAAGTCGATCAATAGTGATCTTCGTAATTTTGTCAAATATAAGAGACGGATTAAATCACACGAGTTGGCCAATTACTCGCACTTCTATTATTTGGATCTTGGCTAACGCATAGTTTGTGTATATAGTCCAATTATGAAAGATATCGTATAATCCCCTTCTAGCACCTTAGTGTTCCATGGGGTTTTTATTCGATATATATTGACTTTGTAATCATCCGTCTAAGCTTCAAAGGTGGATTTAATCACACGAGTTGACCAATTACTTTGCACTTCATTTATCTCGATCTTGGTCAGCATAGTTCGTGTATATAGTATTATTACGAAAGGTATCACTTATAACCCCTTCTAGCATCTTCAGTGTTCCGGGGGTTTATAAGTCGATCAATAGTAAACTTCGTAATCATCCACCTAAACTTCAAAAGCACAAATTCAAAGTCAATTACTCGCACTTCAATTATTTGGATCTTGGCTAAGAATCATAGAACATATAAAGTTGCTTGAAGTTACTTTGACCGCATAATCGTCAAATCATAAGTATACTAAATCCATAAGCCTAAGAGCTTAAAAGGATAGGTACAATTCCGAGATTGTAACCAAAGTATTCTTCGATCCATAAATAAATAATCGAAAGAAGAAGAATACAAACGAAGTCGTAAGCCATAGTGCTTATACATATGTATAAAAAATTTCGTATTACTCCCATCAACATATATTTTACGGAGTAATCACACGTATACTTGACATATAAATATATATTCCAAGTTAAGTATACGTGTTGAGCTTGAAGATCAAAAGAAGTCATAATCCTTATTGATTATACATATAAAGGACTTTTTATATTACTCTGATTAACACATAATCCATAAAGACGGAGTAATCAAAAGTATACTTGATATAACATTTTATATCTCAAGTCAAGTATACATATAGAGTATTGATATTCTTATTTGAATATTATACCATCTTTGGGCTAGTACCGTAACATACTAGTTCAACACATATTTTCTCTATACTTTATGTTTTGTGGATTGTCTTTTTAGTTTCGCAGTGAGGTGAGGTGACATGAGGTGATCTTCGTTCTAAGACCCAAGTCTTATACGTACTAGTGGGGAGTTAGTCGTATTTGCACCGTGAAGAAGAGGAAAGACCCAAGACCGGATACTAAGATCCAAGACCGGTGAAAGCTAAGGAAGCCAAGTCCACACAAGGGATCTACATCAACTTTGAAAAGATAGCGGGGAGTTATTGTCTAAGATAAGTTGTTTAGGAACTACATTTATTTTGAGGTGATGACCCTTGTGTTACGCACCAAGATAAATATTTGTAAGGGTGTAAAGGCTTCTCCACCTACCAAAGGAGCGAGTTTATATTAAAGGAAAATCCCGAGTCCGGGAGAGGAGCTCGGGCACTAGAGTAGGGGTGAGCGGATCTATTAGAGGTTGCGCCATCGCGAACCAGGATAAAATCGCCGTGTGGTATTTTCTTTTCTTGCACTTTATTTTTCGCACATATAAACTGCATAACCACTCGGTAAAGTTTTTAAAATGCCATAATAATTTTTAAATTGGTAATTAAGCTATTCAACTCCCCTTCTAGCTTAACATAGCCCTCATACGGGACCTAACACAACCTGTGACGCCCTCCAAATTCGGGGTTTGGATTTGGGAGTCACTGGACGATAAGCCATAACATGATAGACACAGCGGAATAAAATAATAAATATGATCCCTTGCATGCAGTTGGATCAATCACAGGTTATAGTATGAAACAGACACTAATACAAACCAAATGTTATTACAACCCATAAGTCTATTTAGTTTTACAACTTATTCAAATTTTATTACAAACCTCTAGACAAGTCAAGTGTCCCGAAATAGTCTATCTGGAAAATACACCAAACTATTTACAAGCACACATCTCCTGGTGAAACCTGGAACTCAGGCCTACTCTAGCCTAGCTGAAAGAATCAGAATAATAAACAAGTATGAGCGAAAGAAATGCTCAGCAAGCTGAATATAGCTTGTGATTAAAATAATGACAACATATCTGAAGAATAAAGATAAACAACAATTCCTGAGCAATATCAAAAGCTAATATGAGCTTTAATGATAAACCACAATTTTATATGTATTTTGGATTAGAATCCTTGAACGACAGTGTGTTGCTGCCGGTGATCAGCCACGGAGCAACACCGGTATGCCGACGTATATCCAACTAAATAAAGGGTACCCAAGGCACATATTGTCTTAGCAAGGTATTATATCATGTATAATACATAGCTCACACTGGAAAGCCGCCACGGCCTCTTATGCAACCATCCAATCCATAAAAACAATTTTTAATCAAGGGAGTCGAATCAAACGACATCCTTAACCACATAACTCCCCATTTCTCATGGTCTAGAGTTATCTCAACAATTGATGGCGAAGTAACGAGGACAATTAGTTATTCGCTAATCTCATCTCAAAGTTCCACTGTATAGAGTAATTTGCAGTGGAATATAGAATGCTTACTGTTATGGATTAAAAACTAAGATATATAATTACTGTATTTATTACTAAGGAACGTGAGCTTCGAGGCTCGATTTGACTGCTCTTGTGTTTCGTGACTCAATCTGCCTTAACAAGATGCCTACGTACCTTGCTGATTGCCAAGGATCAAGTCAAAAAACGTAGTTCTTGGTGATACTTGCCCTCGGGGCTATGGCGGTGAGGGCTACCAAGGACATAGTGACTTTCATGTCCTCCAAGGACTAAGTCTAAAACGTCGTTCTGATTGGTGGGGTGAGGCCCCTTATATAGATGTTGGGAGTCCTTGAATTGGACTTGGGTTAGGAGACTTGGTGGGCAAGTCTCATAATTAGAATGGACTTTGGAGTCCTAAGTGGTAGGAAACTGATTCCTTATCCTTTTAGGTCCCTTGGAGGCTAATCTACTAGGATTTATATCCTTATTGGGACTCTTCTTAACAGCTAATTTTTCCCTTATTAATTAATTACGAAATTAATTAATAATCAGGGTCTTGGGCCTCTTCTAATGGGCTTAACTGTCAGCCCAATGTCAATACAATTAATGCGATATTAATTACGCAATCAGGGTTTATTTTATTCCCTATCATTTGCCCCCCAACTTCTGGGAAACCGTAAAAGATTTTGCAGAAGTTAAGTTCATCCGTTCCCTTACAGGGTATCGTTTTGGCGTAAAGTGTAGAGCGACCTACACATTTACAATGATTTGCCTTGTATACGGCTTCAGGGTTGTTTTTTAGAACTTCCCTATCATTTTCTTACCTTTTTCCCTTTCTTTAGGAATTTTCTGGTATTTTTCAGCAATTTTCCCTTAATTTTTGGGATTTTTCTCCTAATTTTCAAGAATATTCTGATACTCACAGATATTACTTCTTTTATATTTCAAGAATATTTTATCAAAAATAATTTTTGAAATTATTTTCAAATTTTCCCTCATTTTTCTTGGATTTTTCTGAAATTTTCAACCCTTTTTCGACCAGGATTCTAGTCGAAATTTCGAACTGAATCCTAGTCGAATTTTGGGGCAGCATTTCAATTCTGGTCGAAGGATTTCGACTAGGATCCACGACCTGGATTTTGACCAGGATCCTAGTCGAACCTTCGACCTGGATTTTGGTCGAAATCTATGTCCTTCTTTGTTTCCTGGTCGTAAGGTTTCGACTAGGATTTACGACCTGGATTTCGACCAGGATCCTAGTCGAACCCTCGACCTGGATTTTAGTCGAAATTTATGTGCTTATTTGTTTCCTGGTCGTAAGGTTTCGACTAGGATTTACGACCTGGATTTCGACCAGGATCCTAGTCGGACCCTTGTCCCGGATTTTGGTCGAAATTTCTGGCCTTGTTCTCGAAAAATATTGTGCTTGATTCAGGAATTCAACCTCAATCCTGGTCTTATTTACCTGGACTTCGACCTCAATCCTGGTCTGGACTTCGACCTCAATCCTGATCTGGACTTCGACCTCAATCCTGGTCTGGACTTCGACCTCAATCCTGGTCTGGACTTCGACCTCAATCCTGGTCTTTTTTAACCGTAATTTTTGGGTGTCTGTTCGAAAGAATTCGAATAGAATTCACGACCTCAAATTCGACCTCAATCCTGATCTATGGTCTTTGGATTGGGCTTATTTTTGGGCTAATTTTTCCAAATCCTATTTGGATTCGGGCCTCGTTTCTGGCCTTTACTTTTCCAAATCCTTTTTGGATTTGGGCCTCGTTTTGGGCCTCTATATTTCCAAATCCATTAAGGATAAAAAAATCGTTAAGAATCTTCGAGGAAATTCCGGAAGGTTCTGGAATGTGGGCATTTTCTTATCATGGTGATTAACATAATCGTCCCTTAAGACTATCGATTTGTGTTTAGCCTCAGCCAAACTTTTCTGATTGTTTTCATTCTATTCTTCATGAAACTTGTTTTCGTGGATGTCCTAGTCTTCACAAAATTTGTTCTCATGGACTCTTTAGCCTTCACGGAACTTGTTCTCATGGATGTTCTTCTCTTCACAAAACTTATTCTCATGGACTCTTGGTAGGCCAGAATCTCACCTCCGTGAGCGTCTTACTCTTCATGAAGCTTATTTCCCTCCGTAAGGGTTCTAGTCTTCATGAAACTTATTTCCGTGGAAGTTCTTGTCTTCACTAGGAGCATCTCTTGGCTCTAGTTCATGGTTTTCATGAAACCTTCTCTTAGGGGCCATCCCTATTAGTTCCGGATGTCTGTAGACGTTCCTTCGAGGACGTCCTAGTCGGCCTAACCCTTCATGTGGAGGAGTCAGCTTCAAGGACTCTTGGTCGGCCATAGAGACCAAGCCCTTGAGGCCCTGGTCGGCCGTAACCTTAATGTCTAGAGCTTCTTGGCCCTTCGGGATCCTATTTTGTGGAAGTTCTTGAAATTCAATATTCTCAATGGCTACTCGGCCTCCTCTAGTCGGTCAAGGGGAAACATTTTTGCTTTCTTGGACAACATGTCTCGATGGACCTAGAACATAAACTATCACGTTCATGTTCTTGATGGGTCCTCATAATTCAAAGGAACCTTGTTAAAGCTGGCCTAACCCCTCTTATTTTTCCATCGGTTAAGTTTGTTTCAATTAGGCGAACAGCTTCCTAAGGCAGGGATGTGCGGGGCTCATGCCTTGTATTTGGTACATCTATTCTTTTTAGAACTTTTAATACTTCACAAATTAAAGGAGGAGCCTGGCTGACTTAAGGCATCTCTTGGAGGCCGATCTGTTGGAGTTTGTAATGTAGACTTCAATTGACCATATACATTTCGTGAAGTTAGCTTTCTAATATCTTTTTCTTATTTGGCCAACGCCTACTTCGCAGCTTCTTTCACTATGAGTGCAAAATGAAGGAGGGAGCACATGGCCTTGGAGGCATTTGATGAAGAAACTTGAGAGAAAGCTTCAGAACTGGGATTCTAGAGCTCTCTTAGCGTTTATCGACGGTCGGAAGACTTATTCAAGATGATGGACACCCATGATGATGAGGTGCGCTCCGTTAATATGTCCCTTGACTCTGTTCATAGCTCTTACCCGGATATGGTAAATTTGTAGGGCTTTCCTAGCCTTTGGGTTGTTTCTTAGGTTGCCATTATTGGACAATCATCTGATTTTGGACTATAGATTGTTCTTCAGTGTTTAGGCCTTGCATGGCTTTATTTGTCGTGTGTGGCTTTTATCTACTTGCGGTCCTTCGTGGACTTGAACATCTTCAGTGTTTACGCCTTGCATGGCTTTGTTTGCTTTTTTTACTATTTCTTTCAAGTACTTGTACTATTTTATGGGAGTTAGTTTGCTAGCCTTTTCATAGCTTTCTCTTATTTTTCCTCGTACTTGTACTAAAATAGATAAGCAAACTCAACCATATATGGTATGAACCAAACAGTTCTAAAACAAGTTTATGAAAACTCTTGGGATTCATCCCTTACACAATTCTTAATAATCCTCAAACTAAAACATGTAAATTCTAAACAAGCAAAGCTTCAAGGTGCTTTTCAACCTACTTGTCATCTTGATAAGTGAGAATCGTACTCGATCATTTTACACGTAGTAAACCTTCAGGTTTTGTGCATGCCAAGTTCTCGGGATTTCAAAACCATCCCTAGTCTCTAGCTAGTAGGTTCCTCTTCCCTGAACACTTTTGACCTTGTATGGCCCTTCCCAATTTGGGGCAAGCTTCCCTTTCTGCCCTACACCAGAAGCTTCCACCTTCCTTAAGACCAAGTCACCCTGTTTGAAGAACCTTTCTTTAACCCTCCGATTGTAGTAGAATGAAGCCTTTTTCTGATATTCCACTATATTCGCATGTGCCTCATCTCGTACTTCATCAATTAGATCTAGGGCTAACCTTTGCCCTTCCTCATTTTCCTCAGCATTGAAAGCTTGAATCCTGGGGGAGGAATGTGATATCTCTACAGGAACAACTGCTTCTGCACCATATGCTAACATGAAGGGAGTTGCTCCATCGTGAATCTACAGGTAGTCCTATAGGCCCATAGTATTGGGAGTATTTCATCCACCCAGTTATTCCTTGACTTCTCGATCCTCTTCTTTAGTCCATCCAGGATTATTCGATTCGCCACTTCTGCTTGCCCATGTGGGTGAGCCACAGAGGTGAATCGCAACTCAAATTCATTCTCCTCACAATACTTCTTGAATTTCTCATTATTAAATTGTGTTCCATTGTCAGTGACTAGGATGCGGGGAATTCCATACTGGCACATGATATTTTCCCACAAGAATCGTACAACTTGCTTAGTTGTGATTTTGGCCAAATGCTTGGCTTCAATCCACTTAGTAAAATAATCAATGGCTACAATCAGGAACTTCCTTTGTGCCGTGACCATGGGGAAAGGCCCCAGTATATCCATTCCCCATATAGCAAAGGGGATGGGCGAGTTGATGGAGGTCAGCATCTCGGGCGGTTGTCTAACGACTGGTGCGTGCTTCTAACAGCGGTCACACTTTCTCACATATTCTTTGGCATCAACCATCATTTTTGGCCAATAGAAGCCTAAACGAGTTATCTTATGAGCTAAGGCCCTGCCCCCAAGTGTTGCCCACATATGCCTTCATGTACTTCTTTAAGAGCCAAGCGTGCCTCATCGGGCCTGAGACACCTTAAGTAGGGAACCACGAAAGATCTTTTATACATAATTCCATCTATCAAAGAGTATCTTAGTGCTCGAACAGCCAATTTTCATGCTTCAGTAGCATCGTTTGGCAACCAACCGGTTTGAATGTGAGCCTTAATGGGATCTATCCATGATGTCCCCAGGCCTAATGAGCCACAAGCTTAACATTAATGCTTCGTGTTTTCAAAACACGAAAGTATACTCTTCCAGAACTTTCTTCTATCTCAGATGAAGCAAACTTTGATAATGCGGCTGCCTTAGCATTTTCCTCCCTAGGAATGTGCTCAATATGGCATTCATCGAATTGGGTCATCACAGCCCTTACTAGGCGGACATACTTAGCCATCGTATCATCCCTTGCCTCAAACTCTCCCTTTACCTGGGATATGACCAGCTTCGAGTATCCACGGACTTTTAAGCTCTTGACTCTAAGTGTCCCTGCTAAGCCAAGACCAGCTATCAGAGCTTCATATTCAGCCTCATTGTTTGTGGTTGGAAAGTCTAACTTCATGGCATACTCAATCAAGAACCCATCAGGGCTTTGTAAAACCAAACCTGCCCCACTTGAATTTATTTTTGATGCTCCATCAAAATAGAGAACCCAATATTCTTTCTCCATATCATCCTTTTCTTTGTCCCCCTTATCAACTTCCTTGTCTTGAGGTATGGTATCTTTCTGCCCCCGACTTCTTGGGGTATGGTACATTACTCCACGAAGTCAGCCAATGCCTGGGCTTTTATTGCCGTTCGTGGCTTATACTTGATGTCGAATTCTCCCAGCTCTATTGCCCATTTGATCAGTCTCTCACTAGCCTTAGGACTATGGATTATATTTCTCAAGGGTTGATTTGTTAGAACCTCAATTTGATGAGCCTGAAAGTAAGGACGGAGCTTTATGGAAGCCATTACCAGAGCTAAAGCAAACTTCTCAATGGTTGAATAATTCAACTCAGCTTCATGCAGAATTTTGCTGACATAGTATACGGGTTTCTGGATTTTCAGTTTCTCCTTAACCAACACAGCGCTCAAGGCACTCTCTGAAACGTCCAAGTACAAGTATAAGACTTCATTCAAAGATGGCTTGACCAATAACGGGGCCTGGGCCATATATTTCTTTAATTTCTCGAATGCCTTCTGGTTTTCCTCATTCCATACAAAGTCCTTAATGTTCTTTAGTGACTTGAAGAATGACAAGCACTTGTCTCCTAACTTGGAGATGAATCGTCCCAGCGCAGCAACCCTTCCTATGGGCTTCTGAACATCCTTGACAGTTTTTGGTGGTTCCATGTCCAGGATTGCCTTTATTTTATCGGGGTTAGCCTCGATCCCTCTCTTGGAGACCATCAATCCCAAAAAATTTCAAGACCCTACTCCGAAAGCACACTTTGTAGGATTTAACATCATCTTGTGGTACCTCAGGACCTCAAAAGCTTCCCTCAAATGGGTTATATGGTCAGTCTTTACTAGATTCTTGACTAACATGTCATCGACATAAACTTCCATAGTCTTGCCAATAAGATTCTTAAAAATTTTATTTACCAACCTTTGATAGGTGGCTCCTGCATTCTTAAGACCAAATGCCATAACTAGATAACAATAAACACCAAAGTCAGTGATGAATGATACCTTTGGAATGTCATCCTTGTGCATCTTGATCTGATTGTATCCACTAAATCCATCTATGAAGCTCAGCATTTCATGCCCGGCAGTGGCATCTATCAAAGTATTGATCCTTGATAACGAGAAACAATCCTTAGGACAGGCATCATTTAGATCAGTGAAGTCCACACACATCCTCCATTTTCTATTGGCCTTCTTCACCATTACAGGGTTTGCTAACCACTTTGGAAACTGAATCTCCTCAATGAAACCAGCCTCCAAGAGCTTCTCCACATCCTGTTTTATAGCTTCTTGCCTTTCTGGAGCAAAACTTCTTATCTTTTGTTTCACTGTCTTTCGATTTGGGTCCACATTCAGCTTGTGAGTAATCAGTTCCGGGTCTATGCCTGGCATATCAGCTGTGGACCATGCAAAAACGTCATTATTTTCTTGCAAAAATTTCACCAACTTCCCTCTAAGGGGCTCCTCGAGCGTTGCTCCAATAAAAGTCACCTTCCCAGGATCTTCGGGGGCTAAAGGAATTAAAACCAAGTCTTCTGTTGGCTTTCCTCTTTTCTTATCATTCTTCGGCTATCCAGATCTTCAATAGGAAGAACCTGCACCCCAACTCCATCTGCCCTCAAAGAGGCCACATAACAGCTTCTAGCCATTTTTTGGTCTCCTCTCTCTTCTCCGATCCCTTCCCGGGTAGGAAACTTCATAACTGAATGGTAGGAGGAAGGGACTGTCTTGAAGGCGTGTATCCCTATTCTTCCCATGATAGCGTTGTAAGTCGAACTAGCCTTCACCACCACGAAGTCCAAAATCTGAGTTGCTTGCCTTGGTTCCTGTCCTATGGTTGTTGGCAACTTGATTATCCCTTCTACGGGGCACTCCACTCCCGCAAACCCATATATTGGCATGTCGGTTGGGGTCAATTGGGAGTCATTATATCCCATTCTCAAAAAGGTGTCATGGAGCAAGATATCCACTGAAGCACCATTATCCACAAGGACCCTTCTCACTGGGTTGTTCCCTATAATCGGGGTTATGACCAACGGGTCGTCATGGGGAAATTTCACACCCTCCAGATCGGCATTATCAAAAGACATTGTTACTCCTGTCCTGGCCCTCTTCGAAGCTTCCCCAACAATATGCATAACTTCTCGAGCATATACTTTCCTGGAGTTCTTGGATAACCCAGCAGCAGTTGGTCCTCCAAAAAAAGTGTTGATCACAGGTCCTCGGGGGCGCGGTCCTATGAAGATTGTATTTATCACCGGTCCCCTAGGTTGGGGATTTCGCCCCTAATCTTCTTGATCTCTCCTTCGGTCATCAAAATTTCTTCTCACGTTACTGCTTCTATCCCCTCCTTCTCCGGTGTATTTGTTCAATCTTCCTTTTCGAATGAGGAACTCAATTTCATCTTTCAGCTGTCTACACTCATCGGTGTCATGACCAACATCTTTGTGAAATCTGCAATACTTGCTTTTATCTAGCTTTGCAGGATCAGCCTTCAAGGGCTTAGGCCAACGAATATCTCTATCTTTCTCGATTTCCATCAAGATCTGGCTTCTAGGAGCATTCAACTTAGCATATTCAGTGGACTTTTGCCCAGGTCCTCCCTTCTTGGGGTTTGAATCAGTGTTTTGCTCGGTTCTAGGATACTTGTCCTTAGCGATATACTCCAGATCAGTTTTTCGCTTCTTGCCTCCAGTGGGCTCATTACTCACTACGGTCTTCCTCATGCTCTCTTCCACCTTGATGTACTTCCATGCCCTATCCTGGAGCTGCAATATGCTTTCAGGGGGGCGTTTGGCCAAGGACATCTTAAAAAACTCATCCCAGGTTCCTTGTTGCAGTGCTATCATGGCTACCTTATCATCAAGGTCTGGGACTTTTAAAGCCTCCTTTGTGAAACGATTTAGGTAGTCTCTCAAGGATTCCTTTGTTCCCTGCACAATGCTCATAAGAGATGCTGAACTTTTCTCATGTACTCTTCCGCTGATGAATTGCTTAACAAAAGCCTGACTTAATTCTCTGAACGACCCAATAGAGTTTGGAGGCAAACGACTATACGACCTTTGAGCCATACCCGACAGGGTTTGAGGGAAGGCCCGACACTTATTAGCATCATTCACGGGCTGCAACAGCAGTGCATTAGAGAATGTCCTAACATGATTAGCGGGATCTCCCGTGCCATCATAAGCTTTGATAGTTGGCATCTTGAACTTCCTTGAGATATGGGCATTCATTATTTCTTGAGTGAAGGGTGGAGTAGGATCATCAGGATCTCCAAGGGGAAGAAGATTGCTTCGATCAGCCCTTGGGACAACAGCCCTCCTCTGCACTGGACCATCCAGGTCTATGATAGGAGGAGGATTTCTCCCCCTAGGAGATACTGGGGGTCTGGTGGTCTGGTGCGCCTCCAAGTCGCGCCTCAGCCTCTGAATCTCAGCCTCGTGAGCCCTGATCCTTTCCTGCACTTCTTGGGGATTCGTCCATTGGGTGCTTTGAGGGCGTTGGCTACCATCAGCCATTGGCTCTTTGCCAACATGTCTCCTTCTTGGGGCTACTTCATCATCCGAAAATTCGGAGTCTCTCTCAGTGTAAGGACCAGAAAATTCTTGATCCTCAGGGATAGGAGCCAAACCTCGTATGTATGGGGGCGAACGCCCTCATGCTTCACTCCGTCCAGCATGTCCACTTCCTCCAACCTCGGGTTAAAGGGGCATCTCATAAGGGGGGTTAGTAGTAACAATAGTTGAATATTCGTACCCGATGGCTCGAGAATTCACAGATGCATGTACTTGTTGAACTTGGGGATTCGTACCTTGAGTAGTCGAGGGAATCGTCCCTTGTGGCTGAGGTTCAGTTGCCCCTATCTGGGCTTCTCCTTGCGTGGTTGCATAGGTTGAATAAGGAGGTACCTCCACGGTTGACGAAATCACTTGGGTTATCCCTGTTGGTGTTCCTCCTTCAAGGGCTCTAACTGTTCTCCGTGTTCTCGCCATGGTTGTTGTTGTGCTTTCCCACAGACGGCACCAAATGTTATGGATTAAAAACTAAGATATATAATTGTTGTATTTATTACTAAGGAACGTGAGCTTCGAGGCTTGATTTGACTGCTCTTGTGTTTCGTGACTCAATCTGCCTTAACAAGATGCCTACGTACCTTGCTGATTGCCAAGGATCAAGTCAAAAAACGTAGTTCTTGGTGATACTTGCCCTCAGGGCTATGGCGGCGAGGGCTACCAAGGACGTAGTGACTTTCATGTCCTCCAAGGACTAAGTCTAAAACATCGTTCTGATTGGTGGGGTGAGGCCCCTTATATAGATGTTGGGAGTCCTTGAATTGAACTTGGTTTAGGAGACTTGGTGGGCAAGTCTCATAATTAGAATGGACTTTGGAGTCCTAAGTGGTGGGAAACTGATTCCTTATCCTTTTAGGTCCCTTAGAGGCTAATCTACTAGGATTTATATCCTTATTGGGACTCTTCTTAACAGCTGATTTTTCCCTTATTAATTAATTACGAAATTAATTAATAATCAGGGTCTTGGGCCTCTTCTAATGGGCTTAACTGTCAGCCCAATGTCAATACAATTAATGCGATATTAATTACGCAATCAGGGTTTATTTTATTCCCTATCACTTACCTATTCTAAACTTAGAATAGGGAAGAAATACTTGCATAATAGAGTTCCAAATGAATATCACTTGAATGTTAAATAAAGGTAAGGATACTGGCAATTATACTACAAGAAACTTTAGGAATACTTTCCAGGTATGCTTGATAACTTCTCACTATAACATTGGTTTATAACTGCTGGCTACGAACTAAGTCTAACACTTGACTGCGCTCCTTGCTACTCGATTCTATAAACAAAAGAATATCTCAATTAACAGAACCAAACTCAATCGACGTAACTACACGTCTTGATGTCTACCCGATCGTTCACAACTAATCATGGCATTTAAAACTGAAATAAGGTAGCATACATATCACGTAACACGTAATCATGTTATTCATATAACACATAATCACATAATTTATGTAAAACATAAGTCGCATTGTCAAAAGATAGGTCTCAGTATGTTTAGAATTCAAATCATGTCAAAAATAGTGTTTATCAATCAAATACCGACTCAGAATGATTCACAAATCAAATGGCTTTTCAATACAGAAGAAATTAGGCCTCAAAAGTATTTTAATTGAAAGCAAAATCTTTTTCTGAGTCTATACGCGTTCGTTTTGTATTAAACAGACGAACGGTTTATTTATTACGAATAAAATAAGAATAAATTAGGAATAAATTAATTAATAATGGTATTAATTGATTTTTAAATACCTAAATATAAATTTTAAAAGTTCAAAATAATTTTTAAGAATTATTTGAATTAATTATAAATAATTTGCATTTTATTTAACTATTTATAATTAAAATTAATTGATTTAATGATTTAATCAATTAATTAAATCCATAAATAATTAACCAAAATAAATTATAAATAATTAAATCAAATTGGATTTTTGAAAATAATAAAAGAAAATAAAATTTTGGAATTAAAAATAATTTAGTTAATTATTAAATAATTAACCAAATTAATTTTAGAATTAAAACTGAATTTTAGAATTTAAAATAGAATTTTGAATTTATTTTTAAAATAAAATCATACAAACAGACTTTTGGCCTCGATTTTGGGGCTGGAAGGATCAAGGGGTGGGGTTTGGGGAAAGAGACGACCGGAGACATGATGAACACGTCGCCAGAAATATGGAAAAATGCAGATTTCGGCCGACGTCCGTCATTCATCTGACGACATCGACTTGGGGTCCAAATCATCCCGTTTCTAACCGGTTTTTCAGCTTATACAGTTTAAAATCCTTTCAGAAATTCGACAAAATCAACAACAATAACACACAATCATTCAATCAATTTCTCCGGCCGAAATAATTAAAAAATCCGGCGAACTAAACACATTATCCGACCAAACTCGTAACTTCCAATTTCTTAAACCAAAATCGATTTTTTGCTATCAAAATAAAGCTCAGAACGATTATAAACTATCCATATCATCAAGAACATAAACCATCATCTTTGTAATTCAGAATTTCGAAATTAAAAACTAGCTTATTTAAGAACTTTGACCTTAATTAAATCGGGACCAAAATCAACATCTTAATATACAAAATTAATCATGAGACTCCCAGGAATGATAATCCAACTTCAAATCAAACAAACAATTACTTAAAATCAAAAACCAAATTCAAGATCAAGAATAATAAAATCAATTTTGTAAAATACTTAACCTCGATTTATAAAAATGGTACCAATAGAACAGGCTCTTCAGGAGGATCAATTTGGTATGTAGAACATCTAATTTGGATTCCTAGAACTCCCAGAATCATGGATTATTTGTTCTTGAATGAATTATACTTCTAATTTTGATCTTGAATATTGTTTTTAATAAAAATAAAATGAAATAAAATAAACAATTAGGCTATTTATATTTTCAGCAAAATAAATATCACAAAATCAATTAAGGGTGTTTTTATCCCTTAATTAAATAATTAGGACCAAAAATAATAATTATGGGGAATAATTTTAAAAGCAATTAAATATAAAATTTATATCAGAATTCCCCAAAAATTATGAATAATTCAAAAATAAAAAAATAATGGGTATTTGAAATATATATGATTTTATAAAAATAAAAACATAAATTTTATGGGCTTTGACGTCCCAGTGGCGTCCCGGTCCGTTGATTTTTGAGAAACCGAAACGATTCCTAAATTAACAGAAAACCCCGAAAATACATAAAATACATTCAATTAAACATAAAACGAGATAAAATTGGTACCTCGATAAAAACGCAAATAAACACGCGTCCATATTGCGGATCGATTCATATAAATGCATTTTAATACACATAACAATTACTCGAAAAATTTTCTGGTCCTTGCGGGGACACAGATAACAATTATAACACGTAATATCATGGAAATGAATATTTTAAACTTATTTAAACACTTTATATTTATTTATATAACACAAAATATTCACATAATTTTCCCGGATATTACACCCTGCCCAGAAGTAGGTTGACAATTTTGCTTATTCAAGCATGGTTCTTGCAGCTTCTATAAGAGTTCTGTTCTTTCTTTCAACAACATTATTTTGTTGTGGAGTTCCACGGGCAGAAAATTCTTGTTTGATCCCCTTGTACTTATAGAATTATTATATAGTATTGTTCTTGAATTCAGTTACATTGTCACTTCTAATGATCTTTACTTTATATGTTAATCCTTTTTCCAGTTCCCTTGCATGATCAAGAAGAATGAATGGAGTCTCATCTTTGGTGTGCAGAAAATAAACTCTTGTGTATCTTGTATATTCATCAACAATCACAAGTGCATATCTCTTCTTTGCAATAGACATAACATTTACTGGACCAAAAAGATTAATATGAAGTAAGTGATATGGTTCAAAAATTAAGGATTCAGTTTTACTCTTGAAAGATGATTTCCTTAATTTGGTTTTCTCGCATGAGTCACTAATCTATCAGGAGTAAATACTGTATTGGGAAATCCTCTCACAAGATCTTTCTTCACAAGTTCATTGGTGTTGTTGAAGTTGAGATGAGAAAGTCTTTTATGCCAGTTCCAGTTGTCTTCTATAGTTTTTCTATTAAGTAGACATATTTCATAACCATCAGTAATTATGGAGACTCTGGCTTCATATAAGTTACCATGTCTATAACCAGTCATTGTAACCTTGACATCTAATTTACTGACAGTTTCACAATGTCTTCATAAAAAGTCATATGACAACCTTTGTCACATATTTGACTCACATTGATCAGATTATGCTTGAGTTCTGCAACTAGAGCTACATTTTCAATGATGACATTTACAAATTTGATTTTTCCATATCCCGGAGTCTTTCCTAAGTTTCCATCCCCATAAGAAACACTTGGGCCAGCCTCCTCCTTAAACTCTGGTAGAAGGGATTTATATCCATTCATGTGTCCTGAACATCCACTGGCCAAAACTAGAGAAATTTTCATGTTACCCCGCAATCAGATAAATAATTAATTAGTATTTTTAAAGACCCAAACTTGTTTGGATCCTTTGGCCTTTTAAGTTTGTTAACATTTGCAGCAGAAGACTTTACATCAGAGTTTATGCTAACATTCTTAATATCAGAGTTTACACATGCAGAAATAAATTTTTTTTATTTAAATAGGGTTTTAGTTCATAATAATCATAATATAAAATTTGATACTACATGTGTAAATTGAATGCAAACACTACCACAATGAAAACATGGATTCTATGATTTATATCTAACTGTTCTATTCCTAAACTTTGACTTTGGAGGAACAGTGTTTATCCCTTTATTCTTCCTACAAGTAACAACAAGATAATTAGTACTAGCACAATTTAAACACGCTTTTCTAGGTGAATTAGGAATGGGTTTGTATTTGTTCTCCTTATTAATACCTACCTTTCCAATTTTGTTTTTTCTAGGCTATTTCTCCATGTTTTTCATTTTGAATTCCTTTAGCTTTTGCTTAAGCTATTTTTGAGTCATTAAACCAACATTTACCGACTTAGTGTGAACTTGTTCACACTTATCAGTTTTAAAGTTTGACTTAGGTGCTGAGGTTGAACCTATTTCATTTATTGACTTAACAGCATCAACACTTAAATTAAACTTGATAGGTATTAACTGAGAGTTGTTTAGTTTTACCTTTCTATCAGTATTTATTGGTTTAATTTTCTCAATTTCTTTTCCAGTTACATCATCAGAATTAGATTCATTAGCATATCCTAATCCTAATCCTAATCCCTAATAGCCACTTTCTAATAAACCCTGAGTTGTTTTTCCTGAATTAGTCCAAAGCTTAATAACCTTTCTTTCTTTAGCTAATTCTTTTTCAAGATATGCATGATTTTCTAATAGTTTTTCTTCAACATTCAAAGCATCATCTCTTTATTTTTGAGTTTCTAGCATGAAAATCAACTCAGCTTCTAGGTGATATTCCTTTAGGTCATAATTCTCAGTTCTAATCCTAGCATTTTCAAGTGTTTGATCCCTATATCTAACATACAGTGTTTTAAGAAATAGTATTAATTCACAGATATCATCAGTATCAAAAGTAAGAGTGGTATGAGGTACCCTCATCTCTATAGTCTCATCCTCTCTTTTAGCATTTGCCATGAGGGCATAATTTACATCCTCATCAGATTATTATGATGTATCATCCCAGTTCTTCTTCTTTGTAATCAAGGCTTGTTTCTTCTCATCCTTTGGCTTTCTGCAGTCAGTTGTAAAGTGTCCAACTCCATAAAAATTTTAACACTTTACCTTTAACATGTCAATCTTCCCAATCTTTGACTCCTTTTCATCAGAGTTTTTTCTCTTATTCCTTTAATCAGAGTTTGAGGAACTAGAGCCTTTCCTAGAAAACCTCTTTTATTTCTTGAAGTTGACCATCCTCTTGAAGCTTTTCACCAATAGAGCACCCATCTGTTGAATTTCATCATCATTATCATGATCATTTTCAATGTTTGAGTCACTTTCATAGTTTGAGTCATCATTAGAGTTTGATGACTCAGTATCAGACTTTGCAATTATAGCCTTTCCTTTGGAATGCTTTTTCTCCCAGCTTTCTCCCTTGGTTTCTTTTCAACTTTGAGTGCAACCTGTCTTGCTCTTGGCCCTTTCCTCTTACTTCTTTGCTCAATCTCCAGTTCAGAGTCTTCAACATACCATAGATATCATCTAGAGATGTTTCATCAATATTATAGTTATCCCTTATTGATGTGACTTTCAAGTACCATTTTCAGGGAGTGTTAGAAGAAAATTCAAGTTAGAATCTTCTGGATCATATTCTTTATCAACCAATGACAAGTCATTCATCAGATTTTGCAATCTGTCATAGATTTCAGTCAAGGACTCGTCATCCTTTGAGTCAAATTGTTCATACTCCTGAGTGAGTATCGTACTTCTGTTCTTCTTGATAACAGTGGTACCTTGACACTTGATCTCCAAAATGTCTCAAATTTCCTTGGCAGTTTTGCATCCAATCACCCTATTGGACATGACACTATCAAGACTGCTATGCAAAAAATGTCTAACTTTTGCATCTTTCATATTTGATGAGTAATTCTTAGGAGTATAGTCCTTTTTGTCCTTGTCAACCATCTTATCTTCTTAACCGAAAACAAAAACATCCACCTTCACAGGCCTGTGAGGACCATCATAAATACTGTTCAGATATTCAGGATCAGCTGCTTCCAGACATATGGCCATCTTCACCTTCCATATTGGATATTCATGAACCTTCATAATTGGAACCTTGATAACCTCATATCTACTTATGTTATAGATGATTTGATTTGTGGATGGTTGTGGGGAATTTTGTTGAGCTTCTTTGTCTGCCATTAATGATTGTATTGTGGATCTTAAATTGTTTGTGTATCAACAACAAGCTTAGATACCAACTGTTAGGCCTTTAATAAACTTTGGGGGTGAATACAGTTTAAACAATCAAATCGAATGAACAAACTCAACAGAAAGAACAGTTTTTATATTAATGGATAAAAACTGATTACAATACTCTCTCAAAGGATAAACTGATATCCTTGAGAGCTGCTAGGTTATAAGAATGATTGCATCACGGACTCCATCTTGAACAAAATCCAATGCAGGCATGTCTCTCATTAATTCTCTTCTTACTAGAGTGTTAATTGCATTGAAATTTAAGTTAGAGAGCTTTCTGTTCCATAGCCAACATTGTTCATTTGATTCTTTGGTGTAGAGGAAACATACCATGTCCTTAGTTGTTGAGTTCATGTCTGCAACAAACTTGCTTCCTTTCCTTACTCCTCTGATAGAAATTTCACCAGTTTTTCTATTTGTGATTGAATAATCTTCTCTGTCAAAATTTACTTTGAAACCTTTATCTGTGAATTGGCTGACATTTAGAAGATTAACCTCAAGTCCTCCAACCAAAGCTACATCTTGAATGACAATATTACCATAAATCAAATTACCATATGCTATTGCGAATCCTTTGTCGTTCTCTCTAAAGGTCACCAAAGGGCCAACCATCTCTTCAAATTGTGATAGCAGGGCTCTATCACCTGTCACCTATCTAGAATAGCCCCTATCAATGACCCACATGACTTGATTCCTCTTGCCCTGCACACAATGAGTTTTAAGTGTTTTTAGCTACCCAAGCAGTATTGAACATATTCTTCTTCTTCGTAGAGTTATCAGGAGTAGAGATTGAATTATCAAAAGAAACATTTTTCTTTGGTTGATTAGCATTCTCCATCTTGACCTCAGATCCAAGGTTAATTTCCTTTAGATCTTTTCTTCATTTATGGTAGCTAGTCATGACCTTCATGTTACAGGGAATACAATCAAAATTATCACAGAAAGAATAAAGATCATCAGTCTGTGCTTCATTTTACATGCATTCCATATGCTTGGCTAATTAACAGTCTTTTTACAGAGATGAGTTAGATGATTTGTTGTGCCACATTTTTGACATTGTTTTCTAGGGGCATTTGCAACATAAACATAATTGTTGCTTTTGTTAATTCCAATCTTTCCATTCTTGTTTTTCTTTTTCTTCCTTGTGGTTTCACTCTTTACTTCATTTTGAGGAGACTTGGGAACATGTTTAGTCTCGGGATTTTTTTTCACTTTTAGTGTTAATGGTTGAATTTACACTTTTCTTGATCTCATCCCCATCTGCAATTTATTACTTAATGATGAGCTCTTCTTCACTAAAGTCCACCTCACAGGGTTTGAACAAAGGTGTATTCGCTTTTTGTAGCACCTCAAGAACTTTCTTGTTCAAACTTTCTTTACCTTAATCAGTTTGATTTTTTTTTATGGTGGATTAGCCTCATAGTCTAGTCCAATTGTAACATTGGCACAATTTGTTTTTTTCATGATATTGGTCAACTAATTCAGATGCATTCTTAAATGACTTAAGTTAAGTTTATTTTTCTCAATATTTTCTCTTAGTACAGGCTCTATCTCCTCTGCACACTTCAGCTTGTTCTTCAAATATTCATTTTCTTGCCTAACAGAATCTAGGCTCACAAGTTGCAGTTCTAGTTCTTGTTTCTCTATTTCCAGTTTCTCATTCATTTTAGGCAATCTGTTCATTTCTTCAGTGGCAACCACCATACTTGTGTGAAGGTGAAACATTTCCATGCTCATATTTTCAAAAGTTTCTTTATATCGCGAGACATTCAAATCAACAGTGGTTAAGATGGGTACCTCAAATTTTAATGCAGATGGCTCTCCTTCCTCTAAGGCCATAAGAGCATAATTTCTATATTCTGTATTTTTATCTTCATCATCTGTATCATCCCAACTTTTTCCCTCGACAATATAAGCTTTTCCTTGTTGCTTTTTCAGAAGAGCCTCATACTTAGCTACAAGCTCCAAGTATGCCTTGTCTTTCTTCACCTTCTTTGGCTTCCCGTATTCTGTGGCCAAGTTCATCATAATTATAACATCTAATTTTAGACATGTCCACATATCCTGATTTTAAACCACTCTTTCCTGTTGTGTTTGAGTTTTTCATCCGAGATTTTCGTTTCCAATCATTGTTGTAAGAGGATTGACCTTTACCCTTGAAGTACCTGGGCTTCTTAATCTTATATTTGAGAACTTTATTTCCATGTAGGCCATGGATTGATCCATTTTATCCAACTAATTAAGAGTATATAATTCTTCATCATCTACTTCCTGAATGACTTATTTTTTGAGGTTCCTTGTATTTCTGCTTAATAGGCTGTACAACTTGAATTTGAGATTCAGTTTCATTTTCAATCATCTTTTCGTCACTTGATATCAAGAAACTTGACATATGAACCACATGTCCTTGATTTAGAATGACTTTCTCTGCAACATCTCAAGTTTATAGGTTTTTAGAACTCCATATAACACCTTCAAGGTTATTCTGCCTAGATCCATTCCTTCCCTTATTGTAGAAATTTTTTGCTCTAAGTGGTCAGGAAGAGTGAGTAAGAACTTTAAGTTGACCTCCTCGGCATCATAGAACTTGTCATGCAATTGCAAATCATTTATCAGCTTATTGAATTTTTCAAACACTTCAGTAATGCCTTTTTTGGTTTAGCCATAAAACCCTCATACTGTGATATCAAGATTCTTCGTTGGTTTGATCTTATATCTTCAGTTTCTAAACATAAGACCTCTATCTTTTTCCATAGATGACTCACAGTTAATAATGTTATTATACATAACATCATCAAAGACTCATCAAAATGAGTTGTAATCCACAGTCTAGTGAAACCTTGTCTTTCCCAGGCTTAGTGTATGTAGACGGATCTTTTGGAGCATAATGAGCTGGAATAACAACATCATCTTGAGTTGCTTTAGGTACCCCCATCATAAGAATGAATGGTCCATATTTGAGAATCTCAAGGTACAGTGGATGAGCAATCCTGATGAACAACATCATCTTCTTCTTCCACAGAGTGTAGTTTTATTTGTCAAAGATAGGTATCTTGATACTGCTAAGCTTTTGCACACTCATACTTCCAAGTTCTAATCTGTTTGCTTTTAGATTTTGATGTGATACCACTTGTTAGGTATGAAATGTACATATAGGGGTGAATGTGTATTTCTTATTTTTTTTACTTAAAAACTTATTAAATTGATTACAAGAAAATCAATTTAAGTGTTTAGGCTTCCTTGAACTTAACAGCTTAAAGTATTTTACAGTGATAATTAACTAACTGTAAAAACACAGAGAAGAAATTATCAAAACTCACTTGGTCTTTTATTAAAAATCAAATAGGTTGTGCTACAAATCTGAGTTCTTGAATATTAAAGAACTCGGCTCCTTCTTCGGGAAATACAAGAAAATCTAGACTATTTTTGTTACAACTGGAACAAAGGACATCTGACATGCTTTATAGAATAACATGCACAGTTCACATAGATTACACTAATATAGACTTCATATTTTCTAAAGCTATTTTGTCTATTTCTATATTAAGTGTTGCATATATGTATACAATCTTCCTGATCTGCTACACTCCTTTGTTTAATTCATCTTGATTCTTGATCTTGCACTCTTCAAACTGTATTTTTAGACTTTCCATTTTAATGATAAAATAATTTGTTGACTGGTAATTTGAAATCTTCATGATAGATGCATTCTGTAATTGAAGTTGTTATCAAGATCTTTTAAGTACAAAAAGTCTTATCGATATCTCCACTTCTCTACATGTATTTTGGCTTGTCGATATCTCCACTTCCCTATATGTATTTGACTTGTCGACATCTCCATATCTCTACATATGTTTTGACTTGTCGACATCTCCATATCTCTACATGCATTTTGTCTTGTCGATATCTCCACTCCTCTATATGTCTTTTGACTTGTCGATAACTTCACTTCTCTACATGTACTTGACTTCTCTACAGAAAAAATGACTTCTCTATAAGTGAGATGACATCTCTACAAGAGAAATTATTTCTCTACATGCCAAATTTATTTCTTGATAAGCTTGAGCAGTTCTCGTTATACTTCTCGACAATCCTTGATCTGTGACTTCTCGATATTTGACTTGGAGCATTTTTCAATCTACAACATTATTTTAACCAAGCTATATATATCTTCATTCTGAGGCATGATCAGGCTTGATCTTCTTCCAGAAATTTATTTCTAGCTTGTTGGCTATTTATTTAAAAATATTTCATTCTAGTCTTCTTCAACATTCTTACAGACTCAAAACACACCATTACAGATTACATAAGAATAACAAGTCAACTTAATCTTAGAGTTGTCAATATGACTTAGTCTTGTCATGTTAAGGCATGTATTGCACAATAATGTTGCTGCTGACAGGATACGCCATAGTTAGTATGTGGGGCTAGTTGGAGGTGAATAAGGATAGACACAAGAACGGGAGGTGAAGGTAAAACGAGTTGGAAGTGGACAACAATGTAACAAATAAATAAGTCAAAAAATATGCCAAAAGAAGTAAAAATATTCATTGTCTCTTTTTCATCAAGAAAGTAGATACATGATAAGAAACTGTTGAGCAAGATTGCAGCTGTAAGTATAACTCAACAATACTGGTTTGGATAACACAACATAGAAGAAGGACTTTGAAATAATCTAAGTTCCACTAGGATCAATACAGATTGTTTAAATTGGGTATATGCATAAAAGGTTTTGTTAGTTGGGTAATTCCTAGTGAAGTTGGTTATATTTGGTAAAAATCTTAACAGTGGGTTATATGGGTATAATACGAAGGCCTGAGAGCGGAACTAGTCGTCTGTGAAGCAGATCCGTGCACTAGATGTCAGTGATCCATGAAAGGAAACGGAGTATTATTTTTTAGAAATACTGTTAAGTTGGTTTTTGTACTCGAGGAGTCTAGAAATATGTTGAGGGAAAAAATCTCGGAGATTAGAAGGCCTGCAGATACAGAGCAGTACATCCCGAGGATTTACAGGATTTATTTTTTAATCAATGGTTGATTTTTCTACTAAATGAATAAATGAAAATCAATTCATTTATTTATTTAATTAGTATAACATCAATTGATTTTAAATAAATAAAGTAACATTTGATTTTTAATTTAAATAAATAAATGAAATTTAATTATTCATTTGTTTATTTATTTTCTAAATATCAAAATGTTCACTTATTTTTTAATTCAGTCAACCAGTTTATTCTTTGAACAAAAGGATAAAAGAAACCAGTCCTGAACACAGGTTGTGAAATAAAGGGAATGGCAGCTCAGTTATTTGATTTTTTTATTCAGGATGGGACCCCATGTACTTGATGCAATGAAGAGAATTCAGAATATGGGAAGTACATTTGTGCTTGATTTCTAAGAAACAAAGAATGTAATCTGATCAAAAGGAATTGGCACCTTCTTCCGGGTGTTTTATTTCTTTATTTATAAAATCTAGCGGGTCCCGCATGAAGAAAAGAAATGAACTCAGCTGGTAAATAAACAAAGGAAATGGAAGAACTGTGTTTGCTATAAACTAAAATACTCACTTCATTTCTCTGTGAATTAAATAGAGGTATGGAAATGAAGTTACTGACTGATTCGTTGACAAGAGCACGTGGTGGGCCCCTAGCAAAAGAATCACAGAAAATAGACTGAAAATTTGAGAGTTGTTGCTGTTTAAATCAGGTTGAGCCTCTCGCGCGTGGCATGCACGTCTGGCGACCACCTCTTCTGTGTTATTGCCATGTGAATCACACAAAACCTCTCATGTGCTTCTTTGTACCTGTTGAGCAATAGAAAATCAAATGCATGATATTGTTTTGCTTCTACTACTCTAAGTCGCCATAGGCGAATTAATCATTCAAGGCAAAGTCGGTGCTCTAATCACACTAGATCGCCACATAATATTATTCTAAGTCGCCACAGAAACTCTTGGTCACCATAAAACCTATTCTTGCGAGTTATACAATTAAAATATGTGGACATGGTTAAGCCACATATCTAGTCCTTATCTCTCCTACCTTCAACAATCTACAAAACCAAATAATTACAGCAGATTAAACACTACTTAGCAAAAACTCTATCGAAGCTCTGCAGAATTTTTTCTTGAGAATTGGGTGATTTCATTTATTGAAATTAAGGAACCAATTTTTTCCACACCAATTAAAGCCTTACAAACTTGTAACACTCATTATTTGAAGCTCTCTTGATTGTATTTAATATCTTTTGATAGAAGCTTTAAATTTTTAGAGTTATAGATAGAACCCTAGATTGATAGCTATTATTTTGGTTCTCTCTATATTTGTTGCTTCGAATTATTTATATTAGGAGTTGTAAGCAAACCTTTATGGTTTAATTTCTTAATAATAAGAATTATTCCGTGAATCTCTTAGTGTTTGTTTATTTCATTTTTGAGGTTTATTTTCCGCTGCAATTAATTTTAGAAAATGAAGAACATACATTCACCCCCCCTCTATATGTACATTTGGACCTAACAATTGATATCAGAGTTTGTTGATCGATATACAGATCTGATCCGTTAGATTAGCAAGTTTTGTTGTTGATTTTGGTTGTACGGAGTCTGGGAGTGCTTTCGGTGTGTAGATCCGATTTGGGTTTGTTGGTTTTGACTTGACTGGTTTGGTATTGTTGACTGACTGGGTTATCATATTTTAAGATGGTTTATTGAAAATTTTTCTCAGATCTGAAAAGATGAGTTCTCGGAAAGTTAGTAGTATCAAGGTTCCTCAGTTTGATAAATCGAGATATAATCTATGGAAAAAGAAAATGCTATTGTATATTCGGGCGTCGAATCCAGAGTATATGAGAGTATTGAGAGAAGGAAGACATGTGCCAATGAAGGATCATCCGGAGTTGCCTAATATGAGAATGTCATGTCCTGAAGCTGAATGGAGTGCACGTGACAAAGAACTGATAGCTCTGGATAAAGGCCTGTTGCTTATTTTGGTGGATTCGATGGATGAAGATATGAGTCACCAAATTATGGTCTGTGAGAGTGCAAAGCACATGCGAGAAACCATAGAACTTCTTATGGAAGGAACTGAAGATGTCAGGCAGAATCGATTGGATATATTGACTTCGTAATATGAGGCATTTAAGTCCTTGCCTGGAGAAAGTATAACTCAGGTCTTTGAAAGACTGAACAAGCTGCTGAATGAATTAAGTATTCATGGCAAGACTTATCCTTAGAGAGAAGTCAATATGAAGTTTATGCGTGTCCTACCTCACCATCTAGAGAACAAGGCTTCATCTGTTCGTGAGCATGTTGACTTTGAAACCGTGACACTTGAGAAGTTGTATGGCAAGCTAAAGACTCATGAAATGGAGCAGAAATAAAGGAAAATCATCTATGGTGGAGGAATAGTTGATAGCAAGAATGCTGAACTACTCAAGACAACTGCTCTTGTAGCCAGTGGAATCAAAAAGCTTGACATTACTGCTGAAAAGCCTAAGTCTAGAGCTGAAATGCTCTTTGAGGCTGAGATGGATGATGGAAACCTCTCTGGGAGTCCAAGTGACTACTACACCACTGAGGAGCTGCAAAGCATGGAAGATCCTACTATGGCCAATCTAGCAGGGATGTTCAGTAACATCAGGTTTAGAAGAAAGATCTAGCAGAGATGTTCAGTAACATCAGGTTTAGAAGAAAGCAAGGCTTTGAGGGTTTCAGAAGCAGCAACCTTGGTCAGAGGTCAAGTTCATCTTCTGGATCAGGTTACAAGACAGGGATGGTAGACAGATTTAAGTTCAGGTGCTACAATTGTGATGAGGTTGGGCACTTTGCCACTGAGTGCAGAAAGTCTCAGCAAGGAAAGGATAAAGGCAAAGCTTATCAGAAGAAGGACTCCGGTAGCTCAAGGAAGTATCCAGTGAAATCGTACATAGCTGAAGGGAAAAGTTGGAATGACACTGATGATGAAGAAGAGCAATATGGAAATCTAGCATTGATGGCAGAATCTTCTTCTCGGGTAACATTTCCAACTATTCGTGCTTTACCTCCAGATAGCTTGTGTGAGAATAAACACTGTGTTGCCTTCAGGAAGACTGTCCTAGTGTATGGAAATGTTGTTTCTCATCACTATCTTAAGGCACGAAGTAATACAAAGGAATGCATTGAACAACATGATACCGTAAAAGAAGTATATAGAAATGTTAGTACTACACTAAGATATACTCTGCTTGATGTCGAAGACCTTAAAGTAGAACTGAAGAAAGTAAAAGATGAAAATGATAAGTTAGTTCTAGATAGGGTCAGTGTTGAGAATATTAAGCAAACCAATAAATATTTAGAGCTTAAGATTACTAAGCACCTTGAGACAGAGGAAGAGCTAAGGAACAAGAATGTAAAATTAGAAACTAAATTGCATGCTTTTACTGATTCTGCAAATCTTACTAAGAAGCTCATAGCTGATCAAGTAGTAGGTGGAAAGGTTGGGATAGGTCTAGACTACGATGAACTTAGAAAAGCTTCTAAGAAATGAGTAGTTGAAAATGACCCTGTAGAGAAAGTTGTTAATTCCTCTAATACCCCTCATATTATTAAGGAAGCTAAGAAGCCTCTATTTTAGAAAGCTACTGTTGAACCCTTTGATGAAGATAATCTTTATATTCATCATGAGATGCTTGTTGAGGATCTCGAGCTCTCAAGGAGACAAAAGGCAAAGAAACCTATGTTTGTTGCTAGTGACTCTGACTTATCTTTTGCCGGATTAGGTTTTACTTCCAAGAATAAGAAGAATAGAAGTAGAAATGGCATGATAGGAACTAAAATCTCAAACTAATATGACTCAATCTCAACAAGCCTTCATGCAAACCATGACCCAAGATAGGCAATTATTGAATTTCAATGCCCAAGCCATATCTAAGTAGAGGTTCAAATGAGTCAATTAGCTAACACGATTTGTGAGCGCGAGAAGAATAAGTTTCCAAGTCAACCCGAGGTGAATCCTAAATTTCCGGTTAATCAAAGACCTCATGATGTGAACACTGTCATCTCTCTACGCTCGGGAAATCAATTGAGAAATCGAGTCGGTATTGATAATGAAGAAGAGAATTCGAGTTCGAAACCTAATCCCTCACCTTTGAGTCCGAGTCTAGATCACTCGAAGCAACCAGAGAATTTCGAGTGTAGCGAAACACCTCACTCGATTGCACCACCTTTGAAACCTAGCCCTAATTTGTCTAATGAAAGAGTCTTTACGCCGAAAGCTTCATATCCTCAACGACTTATTTCGAACAAACAATCGGCTCAAGTAGACAAGATCTTAGAAGTTTTCAAGCAAGTTAAGGTCAACATTCCTCTTTTAGATGCCATTCAACAAATTCCATCGTATGCTAAGTTTCCAAAAGAGTTGTGTACTCATAAATGAACCACTCATGTTCCTAAGAAAGCCTTTTTGACATCTCAAGTTAGTTCGATTCTCTCGAATGAAATTCCCGTGAAATATAAGGACCCCGGTTGTCCTACTATTTCTTGTGTCATAGGCAACACTTTTGTTGACAAAGCTTTACTTGACTTAGGTGCTAGTGTGAATCTTCTTCTATATTCTGTATACCAAGAACTCGGTCTAGGTGAACTTCAAAAGACCAATGTCACACTTCAATTAGCCGACCGTTCTATCAAAATTCCTAAGGGAATAATTGAAGACGTGTTGATTAAGGTTGGTGATTTTGTTTTTCCCGTTGATTTTGTGGTCCTAGAAACTGAACCGGTCAAAAATCCTAAAAATCAAATACCTGTCATTCTAGGAAGACCTTTTCCAGCCACATCCAATGCCTTGATTAATTGTAGGAACGGTTTAATGAAACTAACATTTGGAAATATGACCATTGATCTTAATATTTTTCATGTCGGGAACCAACCCAATGACTATTTTGACCAACACATGGAAATTAATTTAATTGATAAAATGCTTGATCATGAAACCATGAGTGTCGATGATGCTCTTGACTTTTGCTTAAATCATTTTGGTCAAAATTGGGTTGATTCCTATTACACTAATGAGGTCGATGGGATGTTAGAGTCCACCATTCCTATAACTAACCAAGAGCTTGAACCACTTCCTTTGTCCCTTTATCAAGCTAGTGAACCAGTTGATCCAAGTCCACCAGAATTAGAACTCAAACCTCTTCCTAACACTCTTAAGTACATGTTTCTTGGTCCTAATGAGTCTTTTCCCGTCATAATTGCTTCTAATTTGACCACGTCTCAAGAAGAGGAACTTTTAAGTGTGCTTAGAGAGAACAAAGAAGCCATAGGTTGGAGTATTTCTGATATTAAAGGAATTAGTCCGGCAATTGTCCAACATAGAATTCACTTAGTTGATGATGTTAAACCAGTTAGGGAGCCACAAAGAAGGTTGAACCCAACTTTGATGGAAGTTGTTAGGAAGGAAATTCTTAAGTGCCTAGATAATGGGATCATCTTTCCCATTTCTGATAGCTCATGGGTGAGTCCGATTCAAGTAGTACTTAAGAAATCGGGTATTAATGTAGTGACCAACGAGAATGATGAGCAAGTTTCCACTCGTGTTCAATCTGGTTGGAGAGTGTGTATAGATTATAGGAAACTCAATTCTGCCACTAGAAAAGATCACTTTCGTTTACCATTAATCGATCAAATGCTAGAAAGGTTAGCGGGTCATTCCTACTATTGCTTCCTAGATGGTTTTTTCGGCTATTTTTAAATCCCCATTGCTCCCGAAGATCAAGAAAAGACCACGTTCACATGTCCTTTCGGAACATTCGCCCCTGCTACATTTCAACGATGCTTGATGAGCATTTTTTCCGATATGGTAGGTGAATTCCTAGAAATTTTCATAGTTGACTTTTCCATCTTTGGTTCTTCTTTTCATCAGTGTCTAAACCACCTTGACCTAGTTTTGAAAAGGTGTAAAAAAATGAACCTCGTTCTTAATTAGGAAAAATGTCATTTCATGGTTAAAGAAGGAATCGTCCTTGGTCATAAAATCTCGAAAAAGGGAATTGAAGTTGATAAAGCTAAAATTGATCTCATTGCTAGTCTCCCTCCACCAAAATCGGTCAAAGCAATTCGTTCATTTTTAGGACATGCTGGTTTTTATAGGCGTTTCATTAAGGATTTTAGTAAAAAGGCAAGACCCTTGACCAATCTTCTTTCCAAAGATGTCAAATTCGAGTTCAATAGTGATTGTTTACAATCTTTTGAACACCTTAAGAAAGAATTGACTTCATCCCCGATAATTAAATCTCCCGACTGGAATGAGCCTTTTGAGTTGATGTGTGATGCCTCCGACTATTTAGTTGGGGCAGTTTTAGGACAACGAATCAATAAGATACCTCATGTCATGTTAGGAATATATGTGCATTAGTTTGATGATATGTTTAACAAAACACTTAAGTAGAAATTTAGTGTCTGTAGCCTCAACGGATAAGACCACTTTGGCTATCCGTTGATGGTGCAGCTTTACTTAGAAATAAGTCTAGTGTTGTAGCATATTTCAGTCTCTGTATTTAAAATGTAATTCTTGGAAGTTGAGAGAAACTATGAGTCATGTTGACTACCAGATGATATGCAGATAGGAAGGCCAATTGTAAATACTTCATGCCTTGTAATTTTGTATAAGTGAAGTGGTATCAACGGATGACTTAAAGACCTTCAACGGATGAGAAGCTAAGCTTCAACGGGTGTCTCTAAAGCTTCAACGGATAAAGTCATCAACGGATAACATCCTTCAACGGATAACATCCTTCAACGGATGAGTGTATCAACGGATGAAAGTTTCAACGGATGTTCTGATGATTAGCCGTTGATAAGAGGTAGTTGTACCTACAGACAGAGGCACATGGGTTGATAGAGACAACTGAGATGTGGTAGCCGAATTTCAGGAACAACAGAAAAAGCAGCCGTTCTTCTCTGGTACAAAGATGCAATAGTCAACAAAGTACTGGAGTGAACAGGAAAAGAAGCAAGTGAAGATCTTACTGTATTTTATATTGTTCTTCACTTGTACACTTGGTAGTATATAAACCAAGTAGAAGCTAGTAATTAGAAAGGATTTTCCAGAGCTGTTAAGAAATATCTTGAGAGAAAATTCATCTAGTTTGTACTAGGATGCAGCTGTGATCAACATTGTTGAACACAGATTTTCTAATATACCATCTCTGGTGGAACAACAAATCCACCAGAAAAGTTTTTAAAGTGTGTTGTGTTCTTTACATTTTGTGTTTGAATATATATCTGTCTGCATTAGCTCAAAGCAATTCACACACTTGTTCTTCTTGAACACACAACTTTCATAAACTGCTCAAAACTTGAAAAAGTTTTGAGATTTACATTCAACCCCCCTTCTGTAAATCTCATTGTTAGTCCACTAGGAATAACAATTGGTATCAGAGCAGGCTCTTGACATACAAAGAGTTTAAAGATCTTGGAATCTAACAAAGATGAGTAAGAAGGATATTGGAGTAAAAATCCCAGTTCTTGACAAAGACAGTTATCACCATTGGAAGGTGAAAATGCACCTTCATCTACTCTCCCAAGATGAAGGTTATGTAAACTGCATTGAGAATGGTCCTCACATTCCCCACAAAGTAGCAACAGTTGCTACAGCCACAGTTGCTGTTGGTCAATCCATTCCAAAACCTAGAGCAGAATGGACAATGGAAGACACAGAAGAAGTCCACAAGGATAAGAAGGCTATGAACATTTTGTTTAATGGTCTTAACATGGATATGTTTGATAATGTGATAAATTGCACAACTGCCAAAGAGGTTTGGGACACAGTTCAACTACTGTGTGAAGGTACAGAACAAGTGAAAGAAAACAAAATGCAGCTTCTCATTCAACAGTATGAATACTTTCATTTTGAAGAAAATGAATCTTTAAATGAAACATTCAATAGGTTCCAAAAGCTGTTGAATGGACTGAAGCTGTATGGAAGAGTGTACCAGGTGAAGGATTCAAATCTTAAATTTTTAAGATCCTTGCCAAAGGAATGGAAACCCATGACTGTCTCCTTAAGAAACTCTCAAGATTATAAGGACTTCACTCTTGAAAGATTGTATGGAATTTTGAAGACTTATGAACTAGAGCTGGAACAAGATGAGCTATTGGAGAAGGGGAGAAAGAAAGGAAGTTCAGTTGCATTGGTAGCTGAAGATGAGAGGAAATGCAGACAAGAAACTGTGAGATCTACATCAAGCTCCAAAGATGGTGTAAGAAATCCAGAATCAGACAAGGGTAAAGGGCAAGTTGCTGAAAATGAAGACAACTCCAGTCAAGATGACTCTGATGGTATTGATGAGCATCTTGCATTTCTGTCCAGGAGATTTGCAAAGATGAAGTTCAGGAAAAACACTAGAGCCACTAAACCCTATAAGAACATGGTGGACAAATCCAAGTTCAAGTGTTTTAATTGTGGTATAAGTGGACACTTTGCAGGTGAGTGCAGAAAGCCAACCTCTGAAAAGAAGAAATTTGAACAAGTAGATTACAAAAAGAAATATTTTGATCTGCTTAAACAGAAGGAAAGGGCTTTCATTACTCAAGAAAAGGACTGGGCAGCTGATGGAGATGAAGAGGATGAAGATGTGGATTATGTCAACCTTGCTCTCATGGCTGATTCTGAAGAAAACGAAGTTAGTTCATCAAGCAATCAGGTAATCACTACTGATTTAACACAGCTTACTAAAGAAGAGTGCAATGATGCTTTCAATGACATGTCTACTGAATTGTATCATTTGCGTGTGTCTCTTAAATCTCTTGCTAAAGAAAATAGTAGGATTAAAGAGAACAATCTGTTTTTAAGCAATAGAAATACTGTGTTAGAAAATAAGTTGATTGATCTAGAGAAAACCAAATTGCATTGTATATCTGTTGAGAATGAACTAGCTGAATCTGTTAAGAAAGTAGAAATACTTTCCAATCAATTAGAGAAAGAGCAAGAGGTGATTAAAGCCTGGAAAACATCTAGGGATGTAAGTGCTCAAATTGCCAAAGTCCAAGGAATTGAATCATTCTGTGAAACTGCCTGGGATAAAAATAAAAAGAAACTGGAATTAATTGATGGACTGTCAACGGATGTGGAATCAACGGATGATGAAAGTTATCCGTTGAAGGAAGGAAAGGAACATCCGTTGAAGGTTCCTCAATTAAAACAGGCAGATGTTTCTAAAAGAGAAAATCTAAAGAAACTCAACAAAAAGTTTGGTTCAACTTCAAAGAACTTTGTCAAAGAAGAAGCAAGCACATCCAAAGATGTCAGAAAGGTGAATGTAGGGCACATGACCTTAGAACAGTTAAACAATAGGCTCAAGATGGTTGAGGATAAAAAGGAATCCAAAAGGAAATCCAACAGAAATGGGAAGGTAGGAGTTAACAAACATAACAATTACACACCTGATAGGTATGCTCCTAGAAAAAGCTGTGTGCATTATAGTAGTGTTAATCATCTATCTGCTAATTGTAAATCCATTAAGAAGACTCCCATAACTGTACCCTCTTCTATGCCTAATATGTCTGC